>NC_041381.1:477603328-477611374 GCF_002162155.2 Triticum dicoccoides | reverse complement strand
GAGAGAGAGAGAGAGAGAGAGAGAGAGAGAGAGAGAGAGAAAGAGAGAGAGAGAGAGAGAGAACAGGAGTCCGGGAGAGGGGGAGGTCGCGTTTTATGCATCAAAGACTCATATAAACCACGTTTCGATATAAGCTTGCATTCAAATATTTAAATTGGAGAACATGTTATCTGCAATCCACACATGAACGGATATACGCGTATATCAAACAAGTTCATTAATTTGACTTTCAACATGTTCATGGAGTACTATAATACTGTACAACATGCTACTCGATTGAGGTGTTCAATTTTGGATTTAGTTCACTATTTTGACCTAGTGAACGAGCTATTTCATTGAATCGAGATATTTCATTTTGGGTTTGATTCGCATTTTTGAGTGGGTCAACTATTTGTCATATAGTAAATCGCTAGCAACGAGCATGTAACAACACATTACTCCCGAGCATCATCTCTCCATCTAAAAAAGAAGTGGCAAGCTCATATTTCAAAGTTTGATTCGAATCGACTTGGTATGGTAGACGTGGATGCTCGTTCTCCCAAAATTTGAATGAACCGTTAAACATCCTCTCTGCTCGGTGGAATTCTCCCGAGCAAATAAATGGGAGACGCGAAATTACCGTCCAATGTAGGACACGCATCAATTGGCCCCTTGTACATCGAGGGTAGGTTCGTAATTTCATCCAAGCGCGCCTTCTCCTCGGCTGAAATGACATGTGCTGAATAATTCATAAACCATGGTCGGAAAAACACGCTCTCCTCGCCCGAAATAGCTCGCGCCCACTATTTCAAAACACGCTCTCCTCGCCCGAAATCGCTCGCGTCCACTATAGTTCAAAACACGCCCTCCTCGCCTGAAATCGCTCCCGCCCACTATTTGGGGAGAAGAAAAGTTACTCTACTATCCCCGACCCTCAGTACATAGACCGAAGCCGAGAATCCTATAGGCAAGGGTTGAACTGTAACTCCCCCTCATATTTCACACAAATGCGTCCGTAAGACATGGTTCCACTCCCCTCCTAATTCCCCCCCTCTGCCCTCCCCCCATTCATACCTTGTGGGTGCCAAATCACCTTCTCCCCGGGAAGCTCCCTTCTCCCGAGATGCGAAACTCAGCCCCACCTCCATGGCGCCCCCCACCGCACCAATTTCACAACCACCCTCCTCCCTAATGCCGGAGATGCTGTCCATTTGCCGTCGTGCACTAGGCCATGTGCCTCTTACTCTGTGCTACTAGTGTTGCCTCGATGACAGCCGCGTGAACCGTACTGGAGCCGATTCACCCCCGTCGTTGTTCACGGCGCCGGAGCGGCTCCAACTTCGGATCCGTCCTGAGTCCTGGCGCTGCTTCCGCGTAGCTGTCGACTACCGCGACATCGCTCTTTCCCTGCTGCCGGTCGTCACCACAACCACGCTGGCCTCACTAACTCGACAGCTGGACCTTCCTACTTCACCATGCCACCAGATAGGTTGCACCCTCATCTCAAATCACTATATTTAGGTGTCAGCTTTCTGAATTTTTATTCTGGGCCAATCGATTCCCAATGGGAAGCAACACCCCTCGAGGCGGTGGAGCTCCTAGGCTTCCGGTTGTCTGGTGTATAACATAAGGGTGCGGGGCCGCAAGTTCACCGCGGAAGTAGCGCTTAGATGGCTATCTTTTAGAGTTGCATGGGTTGAAGGTACTACCGCCGCCGGATCTGGATGACGGGGAGTCTTTGTGGATTGGCCCGGGGGTGGCGCAACCACGGCAGTGTGGTGGGGCGGGGAGCGTGGTTTTGGCCGGGGCCACGGACGGCGGAGGCAGGCTGCTCTGCCGTTGGTCGCTGGCTCTTCGGGGAAGATTCCGAACAGTGTCAGCCAGGAGGCACTAGATGGCCATCAAGCCATCCGGTGTAGATCGGACAGTACCAAAATAAAATAAAATCGTGTGACCCCAATTTATTCTTCAGTCAACAGACGTGTGACCACTCTCATACCTTGTTGTTGATCTCTTAGTGTATTTCTTCAGATCAAAGAGATATGTCATTCTTAACATTATGCGTTATCTGCATCTTCAGACACACCGTCTTCCGACTCACCGCAGCTACTCCAACAAGAGAAGCATACACCAGAAGGGAGCTATAGTCCCCACTCAATAGTTCCCTGCATGCATCGAATGCGCGTGCCCGACATGGACAGCCACAACAACTGCAGGGCCATCGACAAGTCAGCACATGATGCTCACTCCTATGGATGGCGGACAGATAGATTGTACCCTCATCTTACTTGTGTGCAACATTTATGGCGTTGTTATTCATCTAAGCATGGAAAATAGATCATCACATTTCACTGTATATTCATGCTGATCTCTTACGGGTCTTGTTCAGGAATTCACGCTGTTCATAGTTCAGCTAAGATACTTGTTCTTTAGGTAATGTTGTTCAATAGTTCTCATCCATCAGCCAATGCTATCCCACAGGCTGGTGATTATAGTATTATACCACTTCTCGTATTACCTATGTTGTTCTTTAATACTTTTGTGTGCCATCTAGTTAATCTCAAGTACAAACGATACATATTCTGTAGCTTTCATCTGTGTTCTCCCTTTAGTTTATGAGACCTGTTGCTGCTAGTTAACCCCAGTCCTACTATTTATGTCGTCTCCTATAGGCACTCATTGCATAAATCTAACTAGTAGTTGTCTTCCATGCATGTCAGATATAATTGCACACACTGATATATCCACAAGAACCTCACGGAGCAATGTAAAGGCCAATAAACTTGATTTCAATGATACCTAATATGATGGAACATGTAAAGGCAGTTCTTCAGAAGGCTTGCAGAAAGATGATGAATCCTCTTCACCCCACAAGGTCCTTGCTCTAACTTGGCATGTGATATGGGTACAACATGCATATAATGTCCTGGAGTGTATCTACTCTGTTGCAATGCCATGTGCTTAGCATGCTGATCATGCATGTAAATAATTCATGCCTTCCTGTTTTTCAGTACCTATTCCATTCATGATAACATGTTTTCAAATTCAAGTACTGTCATTCTACTCTATCGCAATGCCATCTGCTTAATTTGGACATCATGCTTCTGAATATCTTATGCATTGTTATTCATAAGTATGTACTTCATCTGTCTGCCATACCATGTTTTTTTACATTGAAGTGTTGTTCTAGTGCTCTATTGCAATGCCATCTTATTTTCCCAATCATACACGTGTATGTTGCCTTAGTTATTTCTGCATGTATTCCGCTAGCATATAGTTTTACATTCAACTAGTGTTTTTTTTGCTGTGTTGTCCTGTCGTATCCCTAGATCTTACACCATACTCCCTCCGTCCGGATTAAATGTGGCCGAAATGGATAAAAAAGGATGCATCTAGAACTGAAATATGCCTAGACCCATCCCTTTTTTTCCGGATGGAGGGAATACATGTAAATATGTCATGCCTTTCTATTCTTCAGTACCTAGTCCATCTCTCTGATGTTGCATGTTTTGTAATTAAAGCACCATTCTTCTATACAAGGCATGCAAGGGGAAGACGACTATGTTAGAATCTGAAGGGTTACAAACAAGGCCTTTGCAAAAGATCCAAACGCCAGGAGATAATAAACCAACTCCAGTTTTTATAGATACTGCTCCAGCACAGAGAAACCCAACTCCTACTGATAATAAGCAGATTCCAGTGGCCAAAGAACTAGTCCGCTCCAGTCCAGCGAAAATATGTCAACTCAATTCTAAGAAGCGTGTGCGTATCCTTGCATCATGAAATTTTATAGCATGCTGATCATATTTTCTACATGTTTCTTACCCATCTCTCTTTTAGAAAATAAGCTTAACAGAGAGAAGAATTTCTGCAATGGTATCGTTTATGAGGAAAGATTCTTGCAGGAATTCTCTGTGCTCCAATGTAGATGTAAGTACCTGTTGTATATCACTATATTTTTACATCAGCATGTATTTTGTTAATCGGCGTGAATCCAACCTTTATCTGATCTAAATTTAGTTGTAGCAAAATGTATGATTAAAGGCCACAATGTTGATTTTTGTAAGGAAAACTGCCTGGTAGTTTTGCATCCTGAGCTGCATGAGTGTACTCTCTCATATCAGTGGGTTTGAATACTTTGGTTCTGCAGTAGGTTTTTTAGTGTTTTGTTTACTGTGTTGTCCTGTCGTATCCCTAGCTCTTACATCATACTCCCTCCATCCGGATTAAATGTTGCAAAAAGGATAAAACTGGATGTATCTAGAAATAAAATACGCCTAGACCCATCCATTTATTTCCGGATGGAGGGAATACATGTCAATATGTCATGCCTTTGTATTCTTCAGTACCTATTCCATGTCTGTTGTAGCATGTTTTATAGCTGAATCACCATTCTTCTATATAGGGAATGCAAGGGGAAGACGGCTATGTTAGAATCTGAAGGGTTACAAACCAGGTCTTTGCAAAAGATCCAAACGCCAGGAGATAATAAACCAACTCCATTTTTCATAGATACTGTTCCAGCACAGAGAAACCCAAGTCCCACTGATAATAAGCAGATTCCAGTGACCAAAGAACTAGTGCGCTCCAGTCCAGCAAAAGAATGTAAACTCCATTCTAAGAAGTGTGTGTGTATCCTCGCATCATGAAATTTTATAGCATTCTGATCATATTTTCTACATGTTTCTTACCCATCTCACTTTTAGAAAATAAGGTTAAACGATAGAAGACTTCCTCCATTGGGATCATATTCGAGGAAAATATCTTGCAAGAATTCTCTGTGCTCCAATGCTGATGTAAGTACCTGTTGTATATCACTATATTTTTACATCAACATGTATTTTTTTAATCGGCATGAATCTACCCTTTATCTGATCTGAAATTAGTTGTAGAAAAATGTTAAAGGCGCCAATGTCGATTTTTGCAAGGAAAACTGCCTGGTAGTTTTGCATACTGAGCTGCATGAATGTAATATCTCATATCATGCACATTACTGAATTGTAGTGCTTCTCTGGTTGCCCATTCATTCAATGTGTCAATGTTGCTTTCGTACTACCTTAGCTGGCTGATGATAGTTGTGTCATATTGTGTTAATTTGGTGTAGGTAGTTGCCCAAACGTTCGTTGTGTCAATGTTGCTTTCCTATTATCTGACTTGGCCAATGATAGCAATGCTAGTGTGTTAATTTTGTGCAGGCTACTAAAGATAAGAAGACAAACACTGAAAACAGCAAGGCAACCCCATTGTTTCTTTCCAGTAAATCTAGGCCAGGTAATATGGCAATAACTCATGATTAATCTATTTGGTTCCCGTCCTAATTTATGTTATGATGCAGTGGTCGAGACACTCCCCACTATTAATAATACAAGCCTGCCAAAATCGCCATCTGAATCTGTTCAGTATCCTCTATCTCGAATGCAACGGAATAAATGTATGTTTGTGAACTAACTAATGGCTGAAGCAATGATGGAAATAGTGGATGAATCAGAGGTGCAGAGCCATGCGACACAACAACTGATCAATTTTTTCAGAGACAGTGTAGCAAAGCAGCAAGAACTTGCCCACATGCTTATGGGCGTCATCTGTGCTGAGGTTGCATATTGTGACGTTGTAGATGGTTAGGTTCTACTCATTTATTTGCACTAGCATCAATCTTTGATTGCCCAGTGGATGTAATTTCCTGTAATATATGCTGGATGTGCAACGTTATTCCCTGTATGCCGTACCTTTGCTTCATCGGTTTTGGTCCTGTGCATAATTGCTCGTCGTAATGGTCTCAAATTATCTAATTTGGCCTAAAGACATGTACGAACTTTAGTGGGCCCATTAAGTTAATGGGCCGTTACTAGGCCGGAAGTTAATGGTCGGCCCTCTTACCTCCCGGGTCGTTAACAGGCCGACATCAAAGCGGGCAACAGGTGGCCCCAATTTATTTCACGGGCTGTTAACAGGCTGTTACTAAGTTTGGGCTACATATTGCCCAACTATACTGTAGGCCGACGAAAGAGACAACGGGCTTGTACTGGACCATGAAGAGCATGGGCCGCTAAGAGGCCGAAAGTTAGGTCGTATTGTAAATGGCCCAACTGTTTTGTGGGCCTTTAGCAGGCCGAATAAGAAACCGGGCTGGTATTGGACCATAACGGGCATGGGCCATTAAAAGGCCAAAACTAAGGTCCAACTACAAATGGCCCAACTCATTTATGCTCCGTTAATAGGCCGAAAGGCACACAGGGCCGGGAATTGGCCCAACACTTAAATAGGTCGCTAAAAGGCCAAAACTCAGGTCCGACTACAAATGGCCCAACTGATTTATGGGCCGTCAACAGGCTGAAAGTGACACCGGGCCAGAAATTGGCCCAACACTTAAATGCCTGGCTAAAAGGCCGAAACTCTAGTCCGACTACAAATGGCCCATCAGATTTATGGGTCGTCAACAGGCTGAAAGACACACCGGGCCAGAAATTGGCCCAACATTTAAATGGGTCGCTAAAAGGCTGAAATATGTACATCCTAAAAATTGGCCCATCCATTAAATGGGTCGTTAATAGGACAAAATCTCATCGGGCCGATATTGAGCCCAAATATATAGCGGGCTATTAACGGGCTCGAACTAACGATGGGCTGCAATGGTGTCAAATCTTTAACTGGACATTGACGGGCCGAATTGGTACATCTTGTATGGGCCATGGGCTTAAATGGACCTGACACAAGTAGGCCTTATATGGGCCGGCCTGCTAATTTTTACTAGGCCGACCTTTTTCACCGGAATGGGCCACTGTTGGGTCGTGCCACGTGTCGACCTATCATAGGCGCCTCCTGTCCAATGAGTGGATGACATCTGTCCCAACGGGGAGGCAACACGTGTTTCCTGTGGCCAATGATGATTTTACACGTGTAAAATCCCCATTGGTCCGGGCTATTAACGGGTTATCGGATCCAAAACCGGACCCGATAGCTTAACAGCGTTCCGTTACGTGGATGCCACGTGTCGGTCACCCTTGACGAAAGGACTTCTGTGGCGCGCGATTTATTGTCATGGAAGTGGACACTTCCGTGATGATAATTTTGGTAGTGTCATGGAACACTTCTGCGACAGCATAGGTATGACTATCTTGATTATGTCTTAAAATCGTCATGGATGTACATGCATGACAAAAAACGCAACCTACTATGACAAACACGTATCATCACAGAAGTGTATTTTTTTGTAGCAAAAGGATTGCTGCCGCACACAAGTCCTCTCAACTTGGTGGCGCCCTCTATGGCGCACCGCGCCCCTCAATCTCGACTGTCGTCAGATATTTGTCCTTCCTGAATTTGACCTCCTCAGAGCCATTGTATCCTCTCACCAGTAGGGCCCCGTTCAATGCCTTTGCATCCTGACATGCTACCTGTTGTCCACACCCGGCATGGTGGGCGCTTGGCTGACATCCCCTGAATTCGGAAAACTCCAGCAGTTTGAGTTGTACCATTACCACAAAAGTTTCATACAACGAACACACCAAGAATTCGTTCCCACACCACCTTTGTCCATCTCGCAGTTTTACTCCTCTCTCCATACTGCCACCTTCGCCTGGTGCCATCTACCAGACGATCTGGTATAAATGCTTCGACTCCCACTGCTAAAAAAAACTTTCGCTTCTGCTCCAGTTGCCCTGCCCATGAGCGCTTGCTGTTTGTCTTGGGAATAGAAATCCGTACCAGTTGTCTCCAAATAAAGTTGCCTCACCTTAAAAGCATTGGAATTTGTTTTGAAGGACAGCAGCTCATCATCGAAGATGCCCCTTCACTTCAAAGGTTGCTCCTTATAATTGTTATAGACATTCACAAATAACTGTCGTCTTTGCGCCCAAACTGGAGACCTTGGGTGTAATTCGTGACCTGCTTAATTATCACAAGGAGTTGGTGTTTGGCTCCTCACTTTTTTAGGTACCGTATATTATCATCTACACATTTGTAATCATAAGCTGCATTTTTCATATATGCACATAAGTTTTATATCATCTTGGAGTACACTTTGGGTACTAAGATTATGTTATATGCTCAATGAAGAGTTCGTCCATT
>NC_041381.1:477508103-477602706 GCF_002162155.2 Triticum dicoccoides | reverse complement strand
ATGTTTTCGATCTCTGGAGAATTTATATATAGAGGTGATGATTTCATGCGCAATGAAAGCCCGTATATATTGTACTAGAATTAACTGTTCAGCTGTCGTTCTTTCGACATACTCTTTTTTCAGACCTTAACTATTTTCAATCTTCATGTCTACTTAGGGACAACCACATGGAGCAAAACATATAACAAATCGGTGGCGTAATAAGCACCAGGATTTTCTCAGTTCTCATGACATTCGTTTGAGGAAAATAACGATGGATGGATATGCATCCAACCAGGCAAACAGAAGCTTTGTCACGTTCTTCTTGTTGAATGCGAGGTTACTATTGTCCATGAGGCTTAATTTTTACTGCAAAAGATTTTTCACGGATGGACACGTTGAACAGCAAAAAAAGAAGTTTCAGGTGGACAAACGGGCTTCCAAAATGTGCCCAACTTCTATTTACAACAAGTTGTAGTCATCCTGAATTAAATTGTTTTGCACAGGATGTTGATTTTATGGATCAGACCGATCCATTTGTTTGTGACTACAAAAAAGAATGGTTGGGTTAGATGTTACTGCCATGTTTAATCTGGGTTGTGTCTAAAAGTTAGATGAACAATTAATCCTTGGGCTTTTTGTACCATTTGTATGCTTGAGTTGCATGTTGTTGCCCTCGTACTCCTCTCCACCTGCCACTACACTGCCGCATCTTCCACGGCTGCTGTTCGTTCCCGTCCGAGGCCTCGCCGTCGTTCTCTGCCTTGGTTCGCTCGTCGTGCCCACCGCCGTCTGGCGTTGTCAACATGGTCAACAACCAAGAGGAATCAGGAGATGACTGTATGTGGAGAGGCTAACAGTAGGGACCCACCAGGGCCATTGCATTTCGCAAGCAGGTGCCTCGTTATTACAAGCCAAAAAAACACTTCCTCTTAATTGTTTGAGAACTAGGTCCCACGCCATTGTCAATGAAGTCAATAAAAGAGAAAATTACACAATGAATGGATAACACAAGGGAACCAGCAGATCGCCTAGTTGTTTTTTAGTTTTAGAGACAGAGCTCAACTGCGCGCTGTGCGGGGGCTGTGGCCCGTCTAGCCCATGCTTACGCTTTTATTTAAGCACATGACGAGCCCAGTTGATATATTTTTTCTTTTTGAAAATGGCTAGCCCAGTTCTTTTTTTTTGGAGAATAGCAAAACCAAGGCCTCCTTGCTTTTCTCTGCCCTGTTGGGCTGCAAATCTTTCAAGACGAGGAGGGATGTAAGTAGTAAGAAATGGGCTTCCCTAGAAAATGGGCTATAAGTTGTAAGAAATGGGATGTAAATTTTTAAACCAAATCCAACCGGTAATTGCATTAAAGTATCATTTTTTTCAGGATTTCTCTACTCTCTACTCTTATAAAAACCAAAGCCAACTGGCAATTACGTTAAAATATCATCTTTTCTCCCACAAGATAAACTACTCATACAAATGCATCTTCATGTTCCGTGCAACGAACGAGCATCTTGCTAGTTAAGATTATAAATTTCATTCATTTTTTTGGCGGAGAATTGTTTTTTGAATTTTATTTTGATATAATTTTTTAAAAATTATTTTTAACGTGACTCGAAATTTCGTGATTAAAAGAGTCCGGACCCCACCAAAATATGCAAACTTTCGTTGAATTTTTTAGCAGTGCCCAGAATATATGGTCTGTAATGCTAATAAAAAGAATATGGCCTTCAAATATCCTTAAGAATTAGCAAATGGGCTATAAATTATTGAAAATAATGGCTAATGGGTTGTATGCTGTTTTCCACAGATTTGGAGGCTGACTTCTGGGCCTACTAGGTTGACGATGACGCTGTCCTAAATTTCTTTTGACGTGTATGCAAGGCTTTGTGAACATAGTCAACAGAGAACAGTGACTTTTGGATGTCCATCCAACGGCCGCTGTGCTTCTTCAATCTCTGATCTTCCTGCTCCAGCCGTCCAAACCAGCGCCAGCGGGACTACCTGCTCCCTCCTCCCGTGGCTGGCTGTGCTACCGCCAGGCCATCCCTCTAACCACCTACACAACCTGTTATTTTCCGACGACGTCAGCCTCACACCGCAACCGACCAGTCAGCGCTCGTACTCCCCTCAACAAGGGCATCCACTGTGGTGGCTTCGCCGGCTCCGGGTGGTTCCCTTCTTGGGCCTCGCCCTCGTCCATCGCGTTTGTGCTCTCGGCGTGGCGAGGTCAACATGGTCAACAAACAACAACCATCGGAAGTGGCTCACAGTAGGGGCCCACACAAGGAAATGCCCTCCTTATTACGCACAAAATAATGATTCCTCCACCTGATAGCTGGGACCCACCGGAAGGGCCTCTATATTTTGTGAAAAATACATTCCCCCCACTGTCAGCTCGGACCACCCGGAAGGGCCTCCTTATTACGCACAAAAAAATGAATACTCCCCCTGCTAGCTGGGACCCACCTTGGTGAGAGGATGACTTGTGGGCCTACTAAGTTGATGGGGATGGAGGGCTTTATCAACTTAGTCAATATGAATGATTCTAGCTCCACTGACCATACGATGTCCATCCAACGGTCGTAGTGCTTCTTCAACCTCTGCTCTTCTTGCTCTAGCCGCCCAAAGCAGCACCGGTCGTGTTGCATGCTCCTGACTCCCATGGCCGGCTGTGCTGCCCCAGAGGCCTCACCGCCCCTACTATTCCCATCGCTGGCCAGGGACTGTAGCGACGACAGCCTCACACCACAGTCGAACCAGTGAACCCTTGTACTCCTCGCCGCGTGGGCTTCCACTATCGCGTCTTCCCTGGCTCTATGTCGTCCCCTTCCTAGGCCTCGCTGTCATCCACCGCCCTAGTGCTCTCGACGCGGCGTGGTGAACATGGTCAAGGAACGACTTCCATCGGAAGAGTATTATACGTGGAGAGGCTGACAGCTGGGTCCATGGCGGTCGCAAGGAAGTGCCTCCTTATTCCTCCACCTGATAGCAGGGACCCACCGGATGGGCCACCGTATTTCGCGAAAAAAAATCGCCCCTGGCTGCTGGGACCCACCAGCTACATCTTCGCACACAAGGAAGTGCATCCATATTACAGGCAAAAAAATGATTCGCCCCCTGACTGCTGAGACCCACCAGCTACATCTTCGCACGCAAGGATGTGTGTCCATATTATGGGCAGAAAAAATGATTCGCCCCCTGACTGCTAGGACCCACCAGCCACATCTTCGCATGCAAGGAAGTGCCTGACAGTCGAGACCCACCTGGTCGAAGAGTACATAGCGTTGTCATTCTGGTCGCGAACATGTACGTACATACTGGTCGATGTAGAGGCGTGCACGTGTCGTAGTAGAGGCAAGCACATAGCATGTACACGTACGTACATCGGCCAGGGTGCAAGAAAGAAAATACGGCCACGTACGTACATATGGGCGGTGTCTCGAACGCCTACTCGTGCATACATATGGACAGGGCTCCTGTACATGGCTGGGTCGGAACAGAGAAACTGCGTCATCATCGTGTTCATGGGGAGCCAACTGGCTCGGTCAATAGGGAATGCGTCATCGTGTTCATCGGGAGGGCTCGGACGGAACAACCGATGGAAACAAGGCCCAGCATACCGCAGAACAGAGGAAACAGCCTTGTGTTCGACCGGCCACATTCGAAACGGGATCCTATTCATCGTGAGGGGTTTGGCGTACCGCTAAATGGAGGAAACGGACTTCTGTTGGACCTCCTATGGTCAAAACGGGGTCCTGTTGATCGGGAGGGGTGTGGCGTACCGCAAAACAGAGGAAATGGACTTGTGTTGGAGAGGTACGGTCGAAACGGGGGTCCTGTTCATCAGGAGGGGTGTGGTGTATCGCAAAATGGGACTCCATGAGATACTATTCATCTCCACCGTCGGCCTCCTCCAGCCTCCACGCGCTATTGTTCATCCACCATCGACCTTCTCTAGCCTCCACCCAAGACTATTCATCCACGGGCTCCTGTTCATCCAGCCTCCACCGCGCGCTACTCCAGCGGCTACTGTTCAACCATCCCTCTCCACAGGCTCCTGTTCAACCACCTCTCCACAGGCTACTGTTCATCCAGCCCTCCACCAGCTACTGTTCAACCAGCCCTCCACGGGGTCGTCCTGTTCATCCAGCCCTCTACGGGGTCCTGTTTATCCAGCCCCAACCGGCTCGATCGATCAGGGTCATGTTCATCCCGAGGCAACACCACGGGGTCCTGTTCATCCACCCCCACCGGGAACTGTTCATCCAACCCCCCCCCCCAACAACACTCACTCTTCATCAAGGGAAGGAGGCAGCATGGTTCGATCGGCTTCAGTTAGCAGCAGTAGCGAAGGAATCACTCAGGTTCAATAACGTAGCTAGTGCAATCGCTCGGGTTCAGTTAGAGGCCCACGCCTCGCTCGGGTTCAGTTAGAGCCCAACGCCTCGCACACACGCGCGTACGTGTATGAGAGAAACGCGCATCGCTCGGCACCCGACCACCCACCGTAACCGGGAACTCCCCGAAATTTTCCTCACCCTCGCTTCTACCACGGTTTTTCCGTCATGGACGGCCCAAAGAATGTCATGCAGCTGCGTCTGCAGCCCGCCTAGGACGAAAAGCCCATTTTCTGTCATGATTTTTTTCCCTAGTAGTAGGATCCCACCACATCTATGATGATACCGGGTTTTGTCACAATTATCATCATAGAAGTGTCATAAGTATGACAGAAAAATAATTCGTTCGGCCCAAAATGTCATTGATGTGTCTTTTTTTTGTAGTGATAGGACAAAACGGATCTACTCAAACATCATAGGATAGCCATATATCATTGGGAAATAATATATAGCGTTGAGCACTATGTTCAGGTAGATATTAGAGCACGGAGAAGAGGTGTTACACTGCTGCATAGAGGGGGACAGAGTTGGTGATGACGGCGGCGAAGTTGTTTGTGTACATCTTCGTCATGATGCTAGCCCCGGCAGCGTTCCGGCGCCACCTGGATAGAGGGGGGAGAGCCCCCCTTCTTCTTCTTCTTCCTTGACATTCACCCTAAATGGGAGAAGGTTTTCCCCCTCTAGTCCATGGCCTCCATGGGGGTGGAGGGGCGGGAGCCCCTCCGAGATTGGATCTCTCTCTCTATGTCCTTCTGTTTCTGCGCACTTAGATTCTGGCCTTTCACCGTTTCTTAAATTCCCAGAGATCCGTAACTCCGATTGGGCTAAAATTTTAACACAATTTTTATCCGGATATTAGCTTTATTGTGGCAAAATAAGGGCCCCAACCACCTTACGGAGTGGCCACGAGGGTCAGGGGCTCGCCCTACCCCTGGGGCGCGCCCTATAGTCTTGTGGACTCCTCGGGCATCATCTCGCGTTGATTCTTTTTCCCAAGAATTACATATATTCCAATAAAATCTCTTTAAGTTTTATCGCATTTGGCCTCCATTTCATATGGATTTTCTGTGAAACAAAAAACATGCAACAATCAGGAACTGGCACTGAGCACTGGATCAATATGTTAGTCCCAAAAATAGTATAAAAAGTTGCCAAAAGTATGTAAAAGTTGTAGAATATTGCCATGGAACAATAAAAATTTATAGATATGAAGGAGACGTATCAGCATCCCCAAGCTTAATTCCTGCTCATCCTCGAGTAGGTAACTGATAAAAAAGAAAAAAATTGATGTGGAATGTTACATAGGATAATCTCGATCATATAATCTAATCATGGCTTGAACATTAAGACACGAGTGATTCAAAGCAATAGTCTATCATTTGACATTAAGACAATATTACTTCAAGGATACTAATAAAGCAATCATGTCTTCTCAAAATAACATGGCCAAAGAAAGTTATCCCTACAAAATCGTATGGTCTGGCTATGCTCCATCTTCACCAAACAAAGTATTTAAATCATGCACAACCCGGGTTTTAGCCAAGCAATTGTTTCATACTTTAGTATTCTCAAACTTTTTCAACTTTCATGCAATACATGAAAATGAGCCACGGATATAGCACTATAGGTGGAATAGAAGGTGGTTCTAAGTATGAGACAAAAGAGGAGAAAGTTATATCAAACCCACAACTATAGGGGATCGGTTGTAGCCTCTTTCGATAAGTAAGAGTGTCGAACCCAACGAGGAGCTAAAGGTAGAACACATATTCCCTCAAGTTATATCGACCATCGATACAACTCTACGCACACTTAACGTTTGCTTTACCTAGAACAAGTATGAAACTAGAAGTACTTTCTAGGTGTTTTTGGATAGGTTTGCAAGATAATAAAGAGAACGTAAATAAAAAGAAGGGGCTGTTTAGATAAAGAAGCAACTAAATTAGTTTTAGTAGATAACTTTTTGTCACAAGAAAGTTACTTGTTCCTAGGAAATCAATAACTAGACTGGTAATCACTATTGCAACTTTATATGAGGGAGAGGCATAAGCTAACATACTTTCTCTTCTTGGATGATATGCACTTATGATTAGAACTCTAGAAAACATCCGTAACTACTAAAGATCATTAAGGTAAAAACCCAACCATGGCATTAAATTATCGAGTCCTCTTTATTCCCATACACAAACAACCTACTTACTCGGGTCTGTGCTTCTGTCACTCATGCCACCCACCATAAGAAAATCATGAACATATTGCAAACCATACAGCGGGGATCCCTCACACTTGCGCGACATAGAGAGCACCGTAGGACAGTACCGATAATAAAACATGCAAGTCAAACCAATCACGATCATCAATGAACCCATAGGACAAAACGGATCTACTCAAACATCATAGGATAGCCATACATCATTGGGAAATAATATATAGCATTGAGCACCATGTTCAAGTAGATATTAGAGCAGGGAGAAGAGGTTTTACACTACTGCATAGAGGGGGAGAGAGTTGGTGATGACGGCGGCGAAGATGTTGGTGTACATCTTCATCACGATGTTAGCCCTGGCGGCGTTCCGGCACCACCGGGGGAGAGGGGGAGAGAGGCCCCCATCTTCTTGTTCTTCCTTGACATTCCCCCTAGATGGTAGAAGGTTTGCCCTCTGGTCCATGGCCTCCATGGGGGTGGAGGGGCGGGAGCCCCTCCGAGATTGGACCTCTCTCTCTGTTTCCTTCTGTTCCTGCGCTCTTAGATTCTGGCCTTTCACCGTTTCTTAAATTCCCGGAGATCGGTAACTCCGATTGGGATGAAATTTTAACAAGATTTCTATCCGGATATTAGCTTTCTTAAGGAGAAAGAAGGGCCCCAACCACCTTATAGATGGTCCACGAGGGTCAGGGGCACGCCCTCCTATCTCGTGGACTCCTCGGGCAACATCTTGCGTTGATTATTTTTCCCAAAATTTACATATATTCCAATCAAATCTCTATAGGTTTCCATCGCATTTGGACTCCGTTTGATATGGATTTTCTGCGAAACAAGAAAACATCTAACAAACAGGAACTGGCACTGGGCACTGGATCAACATCTTAGTCCCAAAAATAGTATAAAAAGTTGCCAAAAGTATGTAAAAGTTGTAGAATATTGGCATGGAACAATCAAAAATTACAGATATGACGAAGACATATCAACATCCCCAAGCTTTATTCCTGCTCGTCCTTGAGTAGGTAAATGATAAAAAAGATAATTTTTTATGCGGAATGCAACCTAGCATAATCTTGATCATATAATCTAATCATGGCATGAATATTAAGACATGAGTGATTCAAAGCAATAGTTTAGCATTTGACATTAAGATAATAATACTTCAAGCATACTAATAAAGCAATCATGCCATCTGAAAATAACATGGCACAAAGAAAGTTATCCCTACAAAATCGTATGGTCTTGCTATGCTCCATCTTCACCACACAAATTATTTAAATCATGCACAACCCTGGTTTTTGCCAAGCAATTGTTTCATACTTTAGTATTCTCAAACTTTTTCAACTTTCACGCAATACATGAGCATGAGCCATGGATATAGCACTATAGGTGGAATAGAAGGTGGTTGTAAGTATGAGACAAAAGAGGAGAAAGTTATATCGAACCCACAAGTATAGGGGATCAGTTGTAGCCTCTTTCGATAAATAAGACTGTCGAACCCAACGAGGAGCTAAAGGTAGAACACATATTCCCTCAAGTTATATTGACCATCGATACAACTCTACGCACGCTTAACGTTCGCTTTACCTAGAACAAGTATGAAACTAGAAGTACTTTGTAGGTGTTTTTGGATAGGTTTATAAGATAATGAAGAGAACGTAAATAAAAAGTAGGGGTTGTTTAGATAAAGAAGAAACTAAGTTAGTTTTAGTAGAGAGCTTTCTGTCACAAGAAAGTTGTTTTGTCGGATATCAGGTTCCGGCAAAACCCTTAAGGTTCGAACACTGGGATGTGCACGAAGATTTCCGCCTACCAAAACACGCCCTTAGCCATGCCACGATCTCTAGGCTAGCTCGATGAACTCACAACACAAGAGACACAAGATTTATATAGGTTCGGTCCACCGTTGTGGTGTAATACCCTACTCCTGTGTGGTGGTCATGGATTGTGTCAGTGTTGTGGGAACGGGGGTGTCGGTGTCAAAACCGGCGGATCTCAGGTAGGGGGTCCTGAACTGTGCGTCTAGGCGGATGGTAACAGGAGACAAGGGACACGATGTTTTACCCAGGTTCGGGCCCTCTTGATGGAGGGAAAACCCTACGTCCTGCTTGGTTAATATTGATGATGTGTGTTACAAGAGTGGATCTACCACGAGATCAAGGAGGCTAAACCCTAGAAGCTAGCCTATGGTATGATTGTTGTTCGTCCTACGGACTAAAGCCATTCAGTTTATATAGACACCGGAGAGGGCTAGGGTTACACAGAGTCGGTTACAATGGTAGGAGATCTACATATCCGTATCGCCAAGCTTGCCCTCCACGCCAAGGAAAGTCTGTTGGAAATATGCCCTAGAGGCAATAATAAATTAGTTATTATTGTATTTCCTTGTTCATGATAATCGTTTATTATCCATGCTAGAATTTTATTGATAGGAAACTCAGATACATGTGTGGATACATAGACAACACCATGTCCCTAGTAAGCCTCTAGTTGACTAGCTCGTTGATCAATAGATGGTTACGGTTTCCTGACCATGGACATTGGATGTCGTTGATAACGGGATCACATCATTAGGAGAATGATGTGATGGACAAGACCCAATCCTAAGCCTAGCACAAGATCATGTAGTTCGTATGCTAAAGCTTTTCTAATGTCAAGTATCATTTCCTTAGACCATGAGATTGTGCAACTCCCGGATACCGTAGGAGTGCTTTGGGTGTGCCAAACGTCACAACGTAACTGGGTGGCTATAAAGGTACACTACGGGTATCTCTGAAAGTGTCTGTTGGGTTGGCACGAATCGAGATTGGGATTTTGTCACTCCGTGTAAACGGAGAGGTATCTCTGGGCCCACTCGGTAGGACATCATCATAATGTGCACAATGTGACCAAGGGGTTGATCACGGGATGATGTGTTACGGAACGAGTAAAGAGACTTGCCGGTAACAAGATTGAACAAGGTATCGGTATACCGACGATCGAATCTCGGGCAAGTACAATACCGTTAGACAAAGGGAATTGTATACGGGATCGATTGAGTCCTTGACATCGTGGTTCATCCGATGAGATCATCATGGAACATGTGGGAGCCAACATGGGTATCCAGATCCCGCTGTTGGTTATTGACCGGAGAACGTCACGGTCATGTCTGCATGTCTCCCGAACCCGTAGGGTCTACACACTTAAGGTTCGATGATGCTAGGGTTATAAAGGAAGCTTGTATGTGGTTACCGAATGTTGTTCGGAGTCCCGGATGAGATCCCGGACGTCACGAGGAGTTCCGGAATGGTCCGGAGGTAAAGATTTATATATAGGAAGTCCTGTTTCGGCCATCGGGACAAGTTTCGGGGTCATGGGTATTGTACCGGGACCACCGGAAGGGTCCCGGGGGCCCACCGGGTGGGGCCACCTGCTCCGGGGGGCCACATGGGCTGTAGGGGGTGCGCCTTGGCCTAGATGGGCCAAGGGAACCAGCCCCTAGAGGCCCATGCGCCAAGATATAGGAAAAAGGGGAGAGTCCTAAAGGGGGAAGGCACCTCCGAGGTGCCTTGGGGAGGATGGACTCCTCCCCCCTCCTTAGACGCACCCCTTCCTTGGAGGAGGGGGCAAGGCTGCGCCTCCCCCCTCTCCCCTGCCCCTATATATAGTGGAGGGGAGGGAGGGCATCCATACCTGAGCCCTTGGCGCCTCCCTCCCTCCCGTGACACCTCCTCCTCTCCCGTAGGTGCTTGGCGAAGCCCTGCAGGATTGCCACGCTCCTCCATCACCACCACGCCGTTGTGCTGCTGCTGGATGGAGTCTTCCTCAACCTCTCCCTCTCTCCTTGCTGGATCAAGGCGTGGGAGACATCATCGGGCTGTACGTGTGTTGAACGCGGAGGTGCCGTCCGTTCGGCACTAGGATCATCGGTGATCTGAATCACGACGAGTACGACTCCATCAACCCCGTTCACTTGAACGCTTCCGCTTAGCGATCTACAAGGGTATGTAGATGCACTCCCCTTTCTACTCGTTGCTGGTCTCTCCATAGATAGGTCTTGGTGTTACGTAGGAAATTTTTTGAATTTCTGCTACGTTCCCCAACAGTGGAATCAGAGCTAGGTCTATTGCGTAGATTCTTTGCACGAGTAGAACACAAAGTAGTTGTGGGCGTCGATATTGTTCAATATGCTTGCCGTTACTAGTCTTATCTTGATTCGGCGGCATCGTGGGATGAAGCGGCCCGGACCAACCTTACACGTACGCTTACGTGAGACCGGTTCCACCGACAAACATGCACTAGTTGCATAAGGTGGCTGGCGGGTGTCTGTCTCTCCCACTTTAGTCGGATCGGATTCGATGAAAAGGGTCCTTATGAAGGGTAAATAGCAATTGGCATATCACGTTGTGGTTCATGCGTAGGTAAGAAACGTTCTTGCTAGAAACCCATAGCAGCCACGTAAAACATGCAAACAACAATTAGAGGACGTCTAACTTGTTTTTGCAGGGTATGCTATGTGATGTGATATGGCCAAAAAGGATGTGATGAATGATATATGTGATGTATGAGATTGATCATGTTCTTGTAATAGGAATCACGACTTGCATGTCGATGAGTATGACAACCGGCAGGAGCCATATGAGTTGTCTTTATTTATTTGTGACCTGCGTGTCAACTTAAACGTCATGTAATTACTTTACTTTATTGCTAACCATTAGCCATAGTAGTAGAAGTAATAGTTGGCGAGGCAACTTCATGAAGACAAGATGATGGTGATCATGATGATGGAGATCATGGTGTCATGCCGGTGACGATGATGATCATGGAGCCCCGAAGATGGAGATCAAAAGGAGCAAAGTGATGATGGCCATATCATGTCACTATTTGATTGCATGTGATGTTTATCATGTTTATACATCTTATTTGCTTAGAACGACGGTAGTAAATAAGATGATCCCTTACAACAATTTCAAGAAGTATTCTCCCCTAACTGTGCACCGTTGCAACAGTTCGCTGTTTCAAAACATCACGTGATGATCGGGTGTTTTATTCAGACGTTCAAATACAACGGTTGTTGACGAGCCTAGCATGTACAGACATGGCCTCGGAACACATGCAAAACACTTAGGGTTAACTTGACGAGCCTAGCATGTACAGACATGGCCTCGGAACACGGAGACCGAAAGGTCGAACATGAGTCGTATAGAAGATACGATCAACATGAAGATGTTCACCGATGATGACTAGTCCGTCTCACGTGATGATCGGACACGGCCTAGTTTGACTCGGATCATGTAATCACTTAGATGACTAGAGGGATGTCTATCTAAGTGGGAGTTCATAAGATGAACTTAATTATCCTGAACATAGTCAAAAGGTTTTTGCAAATTATGTCGTAGCTCACGCTATAGTTCTACTGTTTAGATATGTTCCTAGAAAAAAAAATTAGTTGAAAGTTGATAGTAGCAATTATGCGGACTAGGTCCGTAAACTGAGGATTGTCCTCATTGCTTCATAGAAGGCTTATGTCCTTAATGCACCGCTCAGTGTGCTGAACCTCGAACGTTGTCTGTGGTTGTTGCGAACATCTGATATACACGTTTTGATAACTACGTGATAGTTCAGTTAAACGGTTTAGAGTTGAGGCACCAAAGATGTTTTTTTTAAACGTCGCGAAACATATGAGATGTTTTGAGGGCTGAAATTGGGATTTCAGGCTCGTGCCCATGTCAAGAGGTATAAGACCTTCGATGACTTTCTTAACCTGCAAACTAAGGAGAAAAGCTCAATTGTTGAGCTTGTGCTCAGATTGTCTGAGTACAACAATCATTTGAATCGAGTGGGAGTTGATCTTCCAGATAAGACAGTGATGGTTCTCCAAAGTCATTGCCACCAAGCTGTTAGAGCTTCGTGATGAACTATAACATATCAGGGATAGATATGATGATCCTTGAGGTATTCGCGATGTTTGACACCGCGAAAGTAGAAATCAAGAAGGAGCATCAATTGTTGATGGTTGGTGAAACCACTAGTTTCAAGAAGGGCAAGGGCAAGAAGGGATACTTCATGAAACGGCAAATTAGCTGCTGCTCTAGTGAAGAAACCCAAGGTAAAACCCAAACCCGAGACTAAGTGCTTCTGTAATAAGGGGAACAACCACTAGAGCAGAATTACCCTAGATACTTGGTAGATAAGAAGGCTGGCAAGGTCGATAGAAGTATATTGGATATACATTGTGTTAATGTGTACTTTGCTAGTACTCCTAGTAGCACCAGGGTATTAGATACCGGTTCGGTTGCTAAGTGTTAGTAACTCGAAACAAAAGGCTACGGAATAAACGGAGACTAACTAAAGGTGAGCTGACGATATGTGTTGGAAGTTTTTCCAAGCTTGATATGATCAAGCATCGCACGCTCCCTCTACCAAAGAGATTGGTGTTAAACCTAAATAATTGTTATTTGGTGTTTGCGTTGAGCATAGACATGATTGGATTACGTCTATCGCAATACGGTTATTCATTTAAGGAGAATAATGGTTACTCTGTTTATTTGAATAATACCTTCAATGGTCTTACACCTAAAATGAATGGTTTATTAAATCTCGATCGTAGTGATACACATGTTCATGCCAAAAGATAGTAATGATAGTACCACCTACTTGTGGCACTGCCACGTAAGTCATATCGGTATAAAACGCATGAAGAAGCTCCATATTGATGGATCTTTGGGCTCACTCGTTTTTTGAAAAGTTTGAGACATGCGAACCATGTCTATTGGTGTATATGCATGAAGAAACTCCATGCAAATGGACCGTTTTGACTCACTTGATTTTGAATCACTTGGGACATGCAAATCATACCACATGGGCAAGATGACTGAAAAGCCTCGTTTTCAGTAAGATGGAACAAGATAGCAACTTGTTGGAAGTAACACATTTTGATGTGTGCAGTCCAATGAGTGCTGAGGCATGCAGTGAATATCGTTATGTTCTTACTTCACAGATGATTCGAGTAGATGTTGAGTATATTTACTTGATGAATCACGAGTCTGAATTATTGAAAGGTTCAAGTAATTTCAGGGTGAAGTTGAAAGATCGTCGTGACAAGAGGATAAAATATCTATGATATGATCATAGAGATGAATATCTGAATTACGAGTTTGGCACAGAATTAAGACATTGTGGAAATAGTTTCAGAACTAATACAGCCTGGAACACCATAGTGTGATGGTGTGTCCGAACATCATAACTGCACCCTATTGGATATGATGCATACCATGATGTCTCTTATCGAAATACCACTATAGTTTGTGGGTTAGGCATTAGAGACAACCACATTCACTTTAAATAGGGCACCACAAAGGTTTGGGGCTGCGACGCTTATGTGAAAAAGTTTCAGGATTAAGCTCGAACCCAAAGCGGATAAAATGCATCTTCATAGGACACCCAAAACAGTTGGGTATATCTCCTAATTCAGATCCGAAAGCAATAGGGATTGTTTCTTAAATCGGGTCCTTTCTCGAGGAAAAGTTTCTCTCGAAAGAATTGAGTGGGAGGATGGTGGAGACTTGATGAGGTTATTGAACCGTCTCTTCAACTAGTGAGTGGCAGGGCACAGGAAGTTGTTCCTGTGGCACCTACACCAATTGAAGTGGAAGCTTATGATAGTGATCATGAAGCTTCGGATCAAGTCACTACCGAACCTCGTAGGACGACAAGGACACGTACTACTTCGGAGTGGTAAGGTGATCCTGTCTTGAAGTCATGTTGCTAGACAACAATGAACCTACGAGCTATGGAGAAGCGATGGTGGGCCTGGATTCCGATAAATGGCTCGAGGCCATGTAATCCGAGAGAGGATCCATATATGAAAACAAAGTGTAGACTTTGGAAGAACTACTCGATGGTCGTAAGGCTGTTGAGTGCAGATGGATTTTGAAAGGAAGACAGACAATGATGGTAAGTGTCACCATTAAGAAAGCTCGACTTGTCGTTAAGATGTTTTTCGACAAGTTCAAGGAGTTTACTACGATGATACTTTCTCACTCGTAGCGATGCTAAGAGTCTGTTGGAATTATATTAGCAATTACTGCATTATTTATGAAATCTTGCAGATAGGATGTCAAAACATTGTTTCCTCGACGATTCTTGAGGAAAGGTTGTATGTGATACAACCGGAAGGTTTTGTATATCCTGAAATATGCTAATAAGTATGCAAAGCTCCAGCAATCCTTCTGAGGACTGGAGTGAGCATCTCGGAGTTGGAATGTATGCTTTGATGATGATCAAAGATTTTGGGTGTATACAAAGTTTTTGAGAAACTTGTATTTCCAAAGAAGTGAGTGGGAGCACTATAGAATTTCTGATGAGTATATGTTGTTGACATATTAATGATCAGAAATGACGTAGAATTTCTGGAAAGCATATAGGGTTATTTGGAAAGTGTTTTCAATGGAAAACCTGGATTAAGCTATTTGAACATTGAGCATCAAGATCTATAAGGATAGATCAAAACGCTTAATAGTACTTTCAAATGAGCACATGCCTTGACGTGATCTTGAAGGTGTTCGAGATGGATCAGTCAAAGAAGGAGTTCTTGCCTGAGTTGTAAGGTATGAAGTTAAGACTTAAAGCTCGACCATGGTAGAATAGAGAGAAGGAACGAAGGTCGTCCCCTATGCTTAAGACATAGGCTCTACAGTATGCTATGCTGTGTACCGCACCTGAAGTGTGCTTTACCATGAGTCAGTCAAGGGGTACAAGAGTGATCCAAGAATGGATCACAGGACAGCGGTCAAAGTTATCCTTAGTAACTAGTGGACTAAGGAATTTTTTCAATTATGGAGGTGGTAAGAGAGTTCGTCGTAAAGGGTTACGTCGATGCAAGCTTAACACCTATCCGGATAGCTCTGAGTAGAGATACCGGATACGTATAATGGAGCAACAATTTAGAATAGCTCCAAGTAGAACAGTTATTTGGAATAGCTCCAAATAGAACGTGGTAGCTGCATCTAGGAGATGACATAGAGATTTGTAAAGCACATACGGATCTGAAAGGTTCAGACCCGTTGACTATAACCTCTCTCACAAGCATAACATGATCAAACCCAGAACTCATCGAGTGTTAATCACATGGTAAATGTGAACTAGATTATTGACTCTAGTAAACTCTTTGGGTGTTAGTCACATGGGGATGTGACCTTGAGTGTTAATCACATATCGATGTGAACTAGATTATTGACTCTAGTGCAAGTGGGAGACTGTTGGAAATATGCCCTAGAGGCAATAATAAATTAGTTATTATTATATTTCCTTGTTCATGATAATCGTTTATTATCCATGCTAGAATTTTATTGATAGGAAACTCAGATACATGTGTGGATACATAGACAACACCATGTCCCTAGTAAGCCTCTAGTTGACTAGCTCGTTGATCAATAGATGGTTACGGTTTCCTGACCATGGACATTGGATGTCGTTGATAACGGGATCACATCATTAGGAGAATGATGTGATGGACAAGACCCAATCCTAAGCCTAGCACAAGATCATGTAGTTCGTATGCTAAAGCTTTTCTAATGTCAAGTGTCATTTCCTTAGACCATGAGATTGTGCAACTCCCGGATACCGTAGGAGTGCTTTGGGTGTGCCAAACGTCACAACGTAACTGGGTGGCTATAAAGGTACACTACGGGTATCTCTGAAAGTGTCTGTTGGGTTGGCACGAATCGAGATTGGGATTTTGTCACTCCGTGTAAACGGAGAGGTATCTCTGGGCCCACTCGGTAGGACATCATCATAATGTGCACAATGTGACCAAGGGGTTGATCACGGGATGATGTGTTACGGAACGAGTAAAGAGACTTGCCGGTAACGAGATTGAACAAGGTATCGGTATACCGACGATCGAATCTCGGGCAAGTACAATACCGTTAGACAAAGGGAATTGTATACGGGATCGATTGAGTCCTTGACATCGTGGTTCATCCGATGAGATCATCATCGTGGAACATGTGGGAGCCAACATGGGTATCCAGATCCCGCTGTTGGTTATTGACCGGAGAACGTCACGGTCATGTCTGCATGTCTCCCGAACCCGTAGGGTCTACACACTTAAGGTTCGATGACGCTAGGGTTATAAAGGAAGCTTGTATGTGGTTACCGAATGTTGTTCGGAGTCCCGGATGAGATCCCGGACGTCACGAGGAGTTCCGGAATGGTCCGGAGGTAAAGATTTATATATAGGAAGTCCTGTTTCGGCCATCGGGACAAGTTTCGGGGTCATCGGTATTGTACCGGGACCACCGGAAGGGTCCCGGGGGCCCACCGGGTGGGGCCACCTGCTCCGGGGGGCCACATGGGCTGTAGGGGGTGCGCCTTGGCCTAGATGGGCCAAGGGCACCAGCCCCTAGAGGCCCATGCGCCAAGATATAGGAAAAAGGGGAGAGTCCTAAAGGGGGAAGGCACCTCCGAGGTGCCTTGGGGAGGATGGACTCCTCCCCCCTCCTTAGCCGCACCCCTTCCTTGGAGGAGGGGGCAAGGCTGCGCCTCCCCCCTCTCCCCTGCCCCTATATATAGTGGAGGGGAGGGAGGGCATCCATACCTGAGCCCTTGGCGCCTCCCTCCCTCCCGTGACACCTCCTCCTCTCCCGTAGGTGCTTGGCGAAGCCCTGCAGGATTGCCACGCTCCTCCATCACCACCACGCCGTTGTGCTGCTGCTGGATGGAGTCTTCCTCAACCTCTCCCTCTCTCCTTGCTGGATCAAGGCGTGGGAGACATCGTCGGGCTGTACGTGTGTTGAACGCGGAGGTGCCGTCCGTTCGGCACTAGGATCATCGGTGATCTGAATCACGACGAGTACGACTCCATCAACCCCGTTCACTTGAACGCTTCCGCTTAGCGATCTACAAGGGTATGTAGATGCACTCCCCTTTCTACTCGTTGCTGGTCTCTCCATAGATAGATCTTGGTGTTACGTAGGAAAATTTTTGAATTTCTGCTACGTTCCCCAACAAAGTCCCATCCGGACTCGGGACAAAGTTTTCAATCTTGTATCTTCATAGTCTTGGAGTCTGGCCGATGATGATAGTTCGGCTATCCGGACACCCCCTAGTCCCGGACTCCCTCAGTAGCCCCTGAACCAGGCTTCAATGACCACGAGTCCAGCGCGCATATTGTCTTCGGCATTGCAAGGCGGGTTCTTCCTCCGAATAATTTATAGAAGATTGTGAACACCAGGATAGTGTCCGGCTCTACAAAAATAAATTCCACGTACCACCGTAGAGAGAATAATATGACACAAGTTCAATCTCCTGACGTATTTTGTGGCGTGATGTCACGCCACTACCAAGCCTTTACTAGAATCGTTTTTATTGCACCACCTCAGCGCGTTTAGCGAAGCGGTTACCTTGGCACGTCTTGTCGAAGCAGAGATCGTGTTCCCCTTATCCCGGGATTCCCATCAATACGGACGTGGGTAACCCAACCGCGCCATTGATTACGGCGCTTGGGAGATAAGCGAGTTTTACCAGGCCGGTGGGGACACATGTTTTCGTCCGCCCATATAAGGGGATAAAGATCCAACCCTTTTACCTGCGCCTTCTTCCTCCTTGGCTTATCCATCTCCGCGAACTCGAGTTCCAGCGCCCAAGTCCGCATTCTCACCTCAACCCTCTCCAACTATGTCCGGAGCAGGAGGCAAGTGGATGGCCTCCTCCGTTACGGAGGGGCAGATCCAGAAGCTGCGCAACACCGGATATTTGTCCAGCAACATCGCGCACCGGCTCCCCGACGAGGGAGAGCTCATCCCCACCCCCAGGCCCCATGAGAGGATAGTATTTCTTCCCCATTTCCTCAGCGGACTGGGCTTCCCACTCCATCCCTTTGTCCGGGGGCTCATGTTCTACTACGGCCTGGATTTCCATGATCTGGCCCCGAATTTCATCCTCAACATCTCGGCGTTTATCGTCGTGTGTGAGGCCTTCCTCTGCATCCAGCCCCACTTCAGCTTGTGGCTCAAGACCTTCAGTGTCAAGCCGAAGGTTGTGAAGGGCTGCCAAGCGGAGTGTGGAGGCGCCATGGTGGGAAGGATGCCCCACGTTACTTGGCTTGAGGGCACTTTCGTGGAAACCATTAAGGGGTGGCAATCGGGGTGGTTCTACATCACCGAGCCGCGTTTCCTTGAATGGGCAGCGGCCCCCGAATTTAGATCTGGCATCCCCACACGGCTCACCTCCTGGAAAGAGAGCGGCCGCACATGGGGTGATTCGGAGGAGCTGACCAGACTCCAAGCCTGCATCCAAAAGCTAGTGGACAAGAAGCTCAAGCTTGTCAACATAGTCCAGGTCATGCTCATTCGCCAGATTCTCCCGTGCCAACGACGGGGCTTCAACATGTGGGAGTTCGATCCGGCGCAGCACCAGACTTTAAGCGGGCTCTTTGACACTACGTATGAAGATGTCTGGAAGGTGTTGTTCAAGGGCACCGAGGCTCCCGCATCCGCTACTGAAGATCGCAGATTCAGCTCGCAGCGTCCGGCTGACGAGGTAAGCGATTTTGTCGCTTGTTTTCCATAGTTTGACTCTATGCGAGATCTAAACTCCCTTTACCTTTGACAGGACTGGCTGGCGAAGGCTGAACAGACTATCTGTCCGGCCCCATTACCAGAGGACCCAGCGGACGCCCGCCTAACGGGGCTGCTGGCTCCGGCACCCCACGTGGTGCCGGAGAAGAAGGCCAAGAAGAAGGCCATGGGTACTCGAAAGAGTTACCATTTTTAGGTGTTATCGGATGATGACTCCGAGGCCGACTCCTCCCACGAAGGCGAGGAGGAGAAGAAGAAAGCCTCTCCCCCAGCGGGGGAGGGAAGAAAAGGAAGGCTTCCCCTACGGGGGAGGCCGAAGGGTCCAAGAAGGGAAAAACTCTTTCCCCGGACTGCTCTGCCAACGCTAGTGACGATGACAAGGACTGGCCTCCAAGGGCCAAGCCCCTGGTGAGATCGTAAGTATCCGGACTCCCGAATAACTTCATGGTTTTTCTTTTCGCCACATAATGTCTTTCTAATGCCGCATACAACCCTGCAGTCCACCCAAGGATGATCTTCCCGCTTCGTCGAGCGGGTCCTTAGGTGCGTCGGATATGGATTCTCTTCCGACTGACTCCACCCCCCGTGATGCGGATGATGCCGAGGTGGGATCCCGAGAAGGGACCCACCAGGAGGAGGAGGCCCCGGAGGTGTCGCAGGACAACCTCCCGGACTTTGCACCGGACTCGGCCCCGGAACCCATAGTGGCTCCGGAGTCCAGCGGGCGACCCCTTCGTAAGAAGGGCAAGACCGTGACACCGGCAGCCTCCGTCCAACCGGAGGCGCTGGATAACTTGCTGGAGGCGCTCAATGGCACCTCCATTGAAGAGGAACACCGCACTGTTATGAGTGCGGTGATTCAGAAGGTTCAGCTCGCCAAGAGCGGGCTGACCGAAGCCTGCAGCAGCCTTCCAACAGGCTTTGAGGTAAGAATTTATATATATATAAAATGGTACCGCATAGACAGTAGCCCCTGATGCTTGGTTCGGTGTTCGGAAAGAAAAGCCGGACTGAGGATCTAAAAAGATATACGCAGGAGTCATAAAAAATATGTCAACATGGGATTGTAGGCTATGCTGCTGACCTCCGCCGCACTGACTGTGGACGTCAATACTTTGAAGGAAAGCCTCGAGCGGTCCGAGAACGAGCTCGGCCGTGCCAAGAAGCAGCTCAAGGAAAAAGAAGGTGAGTAATACCTTAATAAAATTGTACCTTATAGAAAAGGATTTGGTTGCAAAAAAAATGACAAGGATAACGTGGATATAGCAGGGGCCACAAACGAGGTGGCGACCCTGAAGGAGGTGGTATCCACGGCCGTACGTAATGCGGCCGCGGAACGCACCGAGCAAGAGAAGCATGAGGCGCGGGTGGCGGAGGTACAGGAAGAGCTCCAGGCTCTCATGGAAAAACATGAGAGTTTGGAGCGTGACTCAAAGACTCGAGAGTCCGAGCTTGCGACGGCTCTTGAGAGTGCCAAAGCCGCTAAGGCAGAAGCCTATAAGGCCCTCCAGGAAATCGAGGCATTGAAGAAAATAGCGGCGGGTAAGGCATTTTTCATGCAAGGTAAGCATGTGAGTGTGAATTACCAATCACTTACCCGAATTCGGAGCTCTCCAGGAGCATTCGCAGATCTGCCCCGCAGCGTGTCCGATGCTGCCGCATTCTACCGGGCCAAGGAGGGGAGCACGACGGAGAAGGTCTTCTGGTCTCAGTATGCTGAGGCCGAACATCCGGTGCCCCTTAGCGACCAGCTGAAGCAGCTGGTCGAGCTCCACAAGCTGGCCGAACAGGCCATGAAGGGCCTCATAGTTCGGCTGTGGCCTAAGGAGGTCATGCCTGGGAGCTACTTCGGCCTGGTGCGGCGGCTGGTGGATGCGTGCCCGTGGGTGGAAGTCATCGAGCACTCCGCCTGTATTGAGGGTGCCCATCGGGCCCTTGCCCGCGCAAAGGTGCACTGGGCAAGGTGGATGCCCAGAAGCTTGTGACGGACCCGCCACCGCAGGGCAAGGAGAACCGCATGCCCGAGATGTATTATAAGAGTGTCCTGAAGGGTGCCCGCACTATTGCGGGTGAGTTCTCCAAAGATGTAATATTTGAGTAGACTCGCATTTTGTTATCCTGTGCGCTGAAAACTTAGTTCATATGCGCTAAGCAATGCTTGTTAATTTAAAATATTACCTTCTGTGCGGCTGTTTATCAAATCTGAGAGATGGCAAGTCGTTGGCTTCGGCCCCCATGCCACGAGTGCTGGGGTGTTCGGGATAAACTTGAGCACTCTTGTTCCCATTTTTGGGTCCATCTAGGTGCTCAACACGACAAACAAGGCAACCGGACTTATAATGCTTGAACACTCTCACTTAGCCATAGAATTCTATAATTTTAAATTTCGGCGAAGCCCCTAGTCTTTGGAAGGCCGAATTTGGGGCGCTATCCACGCCTGGGCCGGAGAAAAGCCGGCTCCTCGCTCTAAGCGGCATAAGTCTTTAGGGACTCGCAAAAAACCTCTCGAACAGCGACCAGCTCTCGCCTCATCATGATGGTCAGTTTTAGCTTTCTACACTGAGGCGTTAACCCAGCTCAATTGGGGCGCAATCGCAGTGGTTCTCCCAGTGCTACCTTAGCCGATACAACGGAACGTAAGGTACCAAAACATGGGAGCCGGGCAAACCCAACTATTGACCCAAGACATGATTTGGAGCTGATGCATATAATGCTCTAAGTTCGGAGTGCCGCACTTGTGAAAGTGTTCGGACTTATCACACCATGATGTGGGGAACATAAGCCCCTGGTGTTTTTTGGCCGTACCAAAGTGTACGGATGCAACATGTCGTAAATGAACATATGTATAAGAAAGAAATGCAATTAGAAGCAAGAAGGTGCTGCATTACTTATTCAAGAAAAATTGTTGTAAATGCAGAACGATACAAATGGTGCGATAAGCAAGGGATCGGACTATTAAACATGTCCCCCTCCAGGGGTACGCTGCGGAATGGTGCATAAAACAGATTTAATGCTCGTAATGGAGACCACCTGGATATTTGTTGTAGCCTTTCTCCTTCCCAGGCTGTTGCATCGTGAGTTCGGCAGGTCTGCTGCCGGACAGGGCCTCGGGCGAACGGAATCCTGTGGGAAAAAATAAAAAGGAAAAAAGAAAGAAAAAAGAACGACACACTTGAGAGCCCCTGGTGTGGTTGATCCGCATTCTGGGCTATCGTGGTCATGCCCTTCTCCCCATGCCCCATGGTATCTTCAGAGCGTAATGGTGTACGTGAAGGACTTGTCTTGACGTTTTGCAGGGGCTGGGGTTGGGGCCACACTGCTACAGGTGCTCGGAACGTGCCAGGTGGTCTTGTTGTAGGTTACTCCGGGCGCGTTTAGCCGTGTCCGGCCGCTTAACGGCTGGACTTGAGAATTGCCTTAAGAGGCTGCATTGTACTTCTGCCGCGATAGCCGCTGTACGTTCCTCCGTTCGGAGAGAGCGTTTAGTGTTTCCATTGACCGTGATAACTCCTCGAGGGCCTGGCATCTTGATCTTGAGGTATGCGTAGTGCGGCACCGCGTTGAACTTTGCAAATGCGATACGTCCGAGCAGGGCATGATAGCCGCTGCGGAACGGAACTATGTCGAAGATTAACTCCTCGCTTCAGAAGTTATCCGGGGATCCGAAGACCACTTCCAGTGTAACTGAGCCTGTATGATTGGCTTCTATACCTGGTATGACGCCTTTAAAGGTCGTCTTGGTAGGTTTAATCCTTGAGGGGTCTATGCCCATTTTGCGCACTGTATCCTGATAAAGCAGGTTCAGGCTGCTGCCGCCGTCCATCCGGACTCTGGTGAGGTGAAATCCATCGACGATTGGGTTTAAAACCAATGCGGCGAATCCGCCGTGGCGGATGCTGGTGGGGTGGTCCCTTCGGTCAAAAGTGATCGGGCAGGAGGACCATGGATTGAACTTCGGGGCAACTGGCTCCATCACGTATACATCCCTGAGTGCACGCTTCCGCTCCTTTTTGGGTATGTGTGTTGCGTATATCATGTTCACCGTCCGCACCTGTGGGGGGAAACCCTTGTATCCTCTATTGTTCGGCGGTCGGGTCTCTTCCTCGTCATCGCTATGCAGCCCCTTGTCATCATTTTCGGCAATTAACTTGCCTGCCTGCTTGAATACCCAACATTCCCTATTGGTGTGGTTGGCTGGCTTTTCGGGGGTGCCATGTATCTGGCACGAGCGGTCGAGTATTCGGTCCAAATTGAACAGACCCGGAGTAGTTCTTTTGAATGGCTTTTTCCGCTGACCGGGTTTAGAGCCTCTAAATCCGGCATTGACTGCCGTATCTTCACTATTATCGCCGTTAATGCGGCGTTTGTTTTTGTTGCGACGCGACCTGCCATTACGGTCCTTGATATCCGGACTGCTAGAATTTTTGCTGAGGTTGTTGCTGTGTGCTAGCCAGCTGTCCTCACCCGCGCAGAAGCGGGTCATGAGTGATGTGAGGGCTGCCATGGATTTCGGTTTTTCCTGTCCCAGGTGCCGGGCAAGCCACTCGTCGCGAATGTTATGCTTGAAGGCCATGAGGGCCTCCACATCCGGACAGTCGACGATATGGTTTTTCTTGGTTAAGAACTGTGTCTAGAATTGTCTGGCCGATTCGTCTGGCTGCTGAATTATGTGGCTTAGGTCATCAGCGTCTGGTGGTCGCACATACATGCCTTGGAAGTTATCGAGGAATGCGGCTTCCAGGTCTTCCCAACTCCCAATTGACTCCGCTGGCAAGCTGTTAAGCCAATGCCGGGCTGGTCCTTTAAGCTTGAGGGGGAGATATTTGATGGCGTGAAGATCGTCACCGCGGGCCATGTGGATGTGAAGGAGATAGTCTTCGATCCAAACCGCGGGGTCTATTGTGCCATCGTAGGATTCAATATTCACGGGTTTAAACCCTTCGGGGATTTGATGATCCATTACTTCATCTGTGAAGCATAGTGGGTGTGCGGCGCCTCTGTACTAGGCGATATCATGACGGAGCTCAAAAGAGCTTTGTCTATTTTGTTCGGCCCGGCCGGACTTACTGTGTCCGGCGCGATGGTTGTCGTCACGTGTCATGGGGCGCCCACGTGATCCATAGATTGATCTTGATTGTCTTGCCTTATCCTCCAATATATCTCGCAAGTCCGGAGCATTCCCCTGTGGCCTTGTGCTTTTCGATTGATGCCGGGGTACGGTTCTAGTGAAGGGCCTAGAGGCCTCTCTGTCGCGACCACGGCGTGGTCGGTCAGCCGTATTGTCTGCTGGTGATGCAGGTTCATACGCCTCCTCCTCTAATCGGGGGAGCAGCTTATTAGCTTTTGGAGGGGCGTTCGAGTTCATGCTCTTCGGCCGCGAGGACTTCAGTCCATCTGTCGGCTAGCAGGTCTTGATCAGCTCTAAGTTGTTACTGCTTTTTCTTGAGGTTGTTCGCCGTGGCCATAAGCCTGCGTTTAAAACGCTCCTGTTCGACGGGATCCTCAGGCACGACGAATTCGTCGTCGTCGAGGCTTGCCACGTCTCCGGAGGGAGGCATATAATCCTCTACCTCTTCTTCTGCCGCTCTCTCATGAGGGTTGGCGTCTCCGTCCTCCTGTGCTGAATCTTGCTGGAGTGGGTTGTCTTCGGCACTGTCTAGGGTGTTATTGTCTCCGGTGCCGGAATCTTCATTCTTGTTGTGGCGGGATTTAGAGCGGCGCCGCTGACGGCGGTGCTTGGGCTGTTTCTTGGAGGGGTCATCCTCCGCTGTTCCTTCACCATTCCCATCCTTTGGGATATCCACCATGTATATGTCATATGATGAGGTGGCTTTCCAGTGCCCGGTAGGCACTGGTTCTTGGTCGTCTCCGGCGTCGTCCTTCATACCGTCGATGTCGTCGGAGTCATAGTCTAGCATGTCTGTTAGATCGTCGACAGTGGCTACTAAGTGGGTGGTGGGTGGGCTTTTAATTTCTTTGTCGTCCGCATCCCAACCGTCCTGATCGCAGTCCGGCCAGGGCTCTCCTGATAACGAGAGATACTTTAGCGAACTCAAGAGGTCGCCTAAAGGTGAGTGTTGAAAGATGTCTGCAACGGTGAATTCCATGACCGGCGCCCAATCGGATTCGATTGGAGGGGGCGCGGGAGGTTCGAAGTCCGGCAAGGAGTCCGGCACCTTGGAGTCACGAGCTTTGTGAGGGACAAGGTCAATGTTCGGCTCTATCACCGTAGAGGTTGTAGCCCCCCAGGCGGTGTCTAGCCATCCGTCCTCGATCTGCGCAGCCGCCCCCGAATTGAAGATCGGAGCGGGCTCGAGTGCGGCCTCCAGGGTACGTCCGGCTGCAGAGCTAAATCATGCCCGTCGTGACAGTGCGGCGCGCTTGGCTGTGGCTCGAATCCATCGAAGATCAAGTCCCCGCGGATGTCAGCCGTGAAGTTCAAACTTCCAAATCTGACCTGACGGCCAGGGGCGTAGCTTTCGATCTGCTCCAGATGGCCAAGGGAGTTGGCCCGCAGTGCAGAGCCGCCGAATATGAAGATCTGTCCGGGAAGGAAGGTCTCACCCTGGATTGCGTCGTTGTTGACGATCGAAGAAGCCATCGAGCCTATCGGTGAGGACACAGAGGAACTCTCAATGAAAGCACCAATGTCGGTGTCAAAACCGGCGGATCTCGGGTAGGGGGTCCCGAACTGTGCGTCTAGGCGGATGGTAACAGGAGACAAGGGACACGATGTTTACCCAGGTTCGGGCCCACTTGATGGAGGTAAAACCCTACGTCCTGCTTGATTAATATTGATGATGTGTGTTACAAGAGTGGATCTACCACAAGATCAAGGAGGCTAAACCCTAGAAGCTAGCCTATGGTATGATTGTTGTTCGTCCTACGGACTAAAGCCATCTGGTTTATATAGACACCGGAGAGGGCTAGGGTTACATAGAGTCGGTTACAATGGTAGGAGATCTACATATCCGTATTGCCAAGCTTGCCCTCCACGCCAAGGAAAGTCCCATCCGGACACGGGACGAAGTCTTCAATCTTGTATCTTCATAGTCTTGGAGTCCGGCCGATGATGATAGTTCGGCTATCCGGACACCCCCTAGTCTGGGACTCCCTTCGGGGGTCCCCAGACTTGCCTTCCTGCGGCCTGTGGCATGGCTCAAGTGGAGGCCCAGTGCGGCCTATCTTCATCGACTGAATCTCAAGACCCTCGCGAGGGGCCAAGCCTCGCGAGGCGGACGACAGGAGGCTTCCTCAAGAGCGTCCTCGCCAGGAGAAGCTCGCAAGGAGGCGGAGATATCAAGGCAAGGGTACCTTGTGAGGTTCTCATGACACAAACAATGACGATCAAGACCAGGCGGGCGCCAGGAGGGCGCTGGCCTGCGCAGTGTCCTTGTTTCCTCTTTGGTGCAAAGGGGCCAAGCATAGACCCAGACATCAGGCAGAGGTTGCCATTCCAGTGCAACAGGACCAAGACCGGCAGAGCGGCAGGACGGAGGTCACCATGGATCCCAAGATGGCGTCATCGCCAGTGCCTTTGGCAGTCGAAGACCAACTTTAGTCAGGATAAGTTGTACTAGATGTTCCCCTTCAAAATGGCCATTGTTGGCGCCCATCCCGCTCAATATTTGGGAAGAGGATCAGGGCCTCTATATATAGAGAGATCCATCACAATAGGAGGCATCTCATCTGGATCTCACCCAGAGCCAAAAAAGACGGAGCAATTCCTCTCCAAGCACACCACCGTAAGAACACCCCTCGCGAGGCTATTCTTCCTTTGTACTGTTCATCATCACCCCTTGAGGCAATCCACACACCACACACTGGAGTAGGGTATTACACCATAATGGTGGCATGAACCAGTATAAACCTCGTGTCCCTTGTGTTGTTCATCGGGTAGCCTAGATTCTCAGCGAGGCGTTGGGACGTGGGTTGGTAGAGGAAAGATCTTCGCGTGCACCCCAGAGTTTGAACCTTAAGGGTTTGTCGGAACCCCACATCTGACATTTGGCGCGCCGGGTAGGGGTGCGTTGGAATCTTTTCTTCCACCGTCTCGCGTTCTGTCGTTCGTCGCGTCCATGGCTGATGCTCGCCAAGCTCGTGCCGAGCGTCGGGCTGCCCTCGCTGCCCATATTGCCCAGACAGATCCCGTCGGTGGGCCTCCCCATCGTTCCCCGTCGCCTGCCGCCCACGTCGCCACCGGCACGGTGGGGAATGAGCAGCAGGCATCGTCGCTGCATCCCTCGGTGCGGCGGGAAGGCCGCACCGCCACCCCATCGCTAACTCCAGCTGGCTCGTCGTCGCATGCCCGTCACGCTCCTGTGGACGCGCACGCCCCATTGCTCCTCGCGCGTGAGCTCCTGCACTACTATCTTGTCATCGACCTTTACGAAGAGTTGCTCGCTCGCATGACCGAGCTCATTAGTGCCGCAGGGGGCTCCCCTATGCCGTCCCTCTCGCTGCCGGGTAACACAGATCCGGAGGTGCCTCCGCCACCTCCTACTCAAGAAGGTGCCCTGGCTCCCAGGCGTGCGGCCCCTGGGCGAGACCCACCGCATTCAGCGCCTGCGCAGCGAGAAAGGAGCTGCCAAGAAATCCCTCGCCCCAAAGAAGGTGCTCGCGTGCTCCCCGCATTGGTGCTCCAGGATCGTGTTCCTACTCCAGCACGTCAAGACCCTGCGCTGCTCCTAGCAGCAGCACACGGGGACCCCCCAGGATCAAGCCCCGCATCAGCAAAGGCCGCCGGTGGCTACCGCAGGCTGCCGCGCCTTCACCGCAGAGCCACGCAGCGTGGCCTGGCCGGGCAAGTTCAAGACGGATCTTCCTCCTCGCTATGAAGGCACCGCCGACCCCTCGGAGTTCCTCCAGCTCTACGAGCTGGGCATCGAAGTGACCAACAGGGATGAAAAAGTCATGGCAAATTGGTTCCCCATGGCGCTCAAGGACAGCGCCCGCACCTAACTCCTGAACCTGCCTCCCAGCACAATCTCCTCGTGGGACGAGATGCGCACCCGCTTCATCGCCAACTTCCAGGGCACTCGCGACCGGCCCCCGGCCATGAGTGACCTGTGTCACATCAAGTAGCAGGAAGGGGAGACCCTGCAGAAGTACGTCCAACGCTTCAACAACGCTCGCCTCAAGATTCCCAAGGTGACTGAGGAGGCCATCATCTTAGCCTTCTCTGATGGAGTTCGTGACATCAAGATGAAGGAGGAACTGGCGATCCACGAGGATCTATGCACGTCTTTGGAGCCATTCAACATGGCGACCAAGTGCACAAGAGCTGAGGAGGGATGCATCTCTCTCCTCAAGGTCCCAGCTGCTGATCCTGAAGAGAAGAAGTCCAAGGCCAAGGATGTGAAGCACAAGGGAGCGGTTGTGCTCGCGGAAGAGCCAGACACGAAGCATGGAAGGGATCAACCGGAGTCGTCCAAGGGCAGCCGGTACTGCGTCTACCACGACCTCCAGACCCACAACACCAACGAATGTCAAGAGATGAGGGCTGTACGAGAAGGACGTGTCGGCCGATGCCCCGAGCGCAGCGATCGGGGCTATGGCCAAGGAGGAGGAAGAGGTGGAGGACGATGGGAGGATCGTGGCCCTCGCCAAGGGTGGTATGACCGGCCTCATGAGGACCGCTGGAAAGACCAGCCTTGCGAGGGGGCTTGGAGGGATCAGCCTCGTGAGGATCGCCCGCAAGGAAACGCAGGCCTCCCTCCTCTGCCACCACCACCAAGAAGAAATGAAGACCAGCATCAAGGCGAGGGGGCTGGGGGCTTCCAGGAGCCGCGTGCTATCGCTTGCATCTTGGGCAGTGCCCAGGCCCCAGCCTCTCAGCGAATCTTCAAGCAGTTTGCTCGTGGGTGAGTGCAGTCCTCCCGAAGCTCGAAGCCACGTGCCCTCTCAGGTGGTTCACGTGTGCCATCACGTTCAGCTCAGCCGATCAGCTCAAGTGCGCAGCAACAGCCAGGGTCCTCCCAATGCTCTGTTCCCCAGTCATCAGCAATGTGCAGGTCACTAGGACCTTCATCGACGGCGGTGCAGGACTAAACATCCTGTCTGTCGAAACATTCAACAGTCTCCAAGTGCGGTATCATCAGCTTCAGCCAACCAAGCCTTTCCCAGGAGTCACTGATGGTTCCACCATCCCAATAGGGTAGGTCCGCCTCCCTGTCACCTTCGGACAACGCAAGAACTACCGCACTGAGCTCATCAACTTCGATGTCGCCCACATTCGCCTGCCCTACAACGCCATCCTCGGGTATCCAGCCCTGGCCAAGTTCATGGCAGTGACTCACCATGGCTACAACGTCCTCAAGATGCCAGGAGGCGGCGGAGTCATCATGGTCCCCTGCGAGGAAAAAGATGCAGTGTGCTCTCTTGAGCGCGCCTTCCAAGCCGCATCAATCGAAGACCCAGATCGCAAGAGCGGGAGCCTTCCCGAGGCAGCTCCCAAGAAGAAGACATCACCTGGCCCGAGACCTCAGGAGGAAGGCACCCCCAGTGGCACGGCGCCAGGATCCGCGCTCATTCAAGGGGCGCCTCCCTCCGTCGCATAGGAAGGTGCGCCCGGCGCCCTCCTCGGGCAAGGCTTGGGGGCTCTCTCCTGGAGGGCCACTGACCTTGCCAAGATCACGAGGGAGGCGCTCGGGTGCCACTTGGAGGCACGTCTCCCGCAGGAAGGAATGAGGCAAGAAGGACCCAACCCTCAGGAGTTCATCACTAAAGTCACTCAGGAGCTTCAGGAATCAAGAGTCATGCGCAGCAGCCGCCGCTTACTCGGCGTAGCTCCCCATCCAAGCGAGGATGGCGGGCTGCGTGTCTGCATCGACATACCAGGGCTCAACCGAGCCACGTCTCAGGAGCGCCTCTGGCCTTCACATGTGGGACGTTGTGAGGGTCCACCTCACAGCTACATTCGCCTGCCCCTCGGCCTGCCGAATGCGGCTGCTGCTCATCAGCGCCTGGTGCGGAGCATTCTGGAAGCTTAGGAGGTCAAGCACTATGCGATCTTGGCAGAGATGGAGATGGTCCTCGAGGAGCCGCCCAGACCCCGGGAGCCTCCCGAGGCTCAGGGCCCTGGGGGCTCGTGAGGGTCGGCTTCTTCATCACGCGTCGTCGGCCACTCCAACATCCCTTCGTCTGCAACGGTATAAGGTGACATCTTTCAAGTTCCATTTCAGCTGGGAGCGCCCCCCAGGCCGCATCATTCCCATGTCGCGTGGGTCTGTCCCTGCAACATGTATCTCTTTTGCTCATATCTTTAGTTTACCTTGCTGGGGGCGCCCCTGAGGCTGCATCATCCCCAAGCCGCTCGGGCCTGACCCAGTGGCGTGTATCTTTCCCGCATCTATCTAGGTCATGGGCCTTCCATATTTGACCCGCTATGATTATCGTCCGCTGCCTACCACAGGGCCTTTCCTCCTTCATGCTAATCGCTTGCACGTTAAAAGGGGGGCGCCTGAGCATCGCGACTCATGGGCTCTTACTGGCTCTCCAGCCCTCACCTCCTGGCCTTGTCCACGGCATCGTGACCTGGCATACCAGCGACGGTTGAGCTCGCTCGACGGCCGGGACCTAAGGACGTAGAGTGTTGGCATCTATCCAATCTTGCAGGAACCTACCACTAGCAAAGGCCCAGAGCCAGGCGCAATCCGCCTTGAGGTAGGGCCCCGTGAGTCCCGCTGGTTCAGAGTGCCGAGATACACCTCGTCTAGCCCTACCGTGCATGCCACGTGTCAGGGCGGGGCTGTACACGCCCCGGGGGCTCCTCCTAGAGGGGGCCCCCTCCCACGTACCAATGAAAGCACCATGCTCCGTGCTGGCTGATGACACTGCCGACGAACGGCTATGCCCGTACACATACGGAAGCGCTATGCTCCACGCTGGTGATAAACAACTAAGGGCAGCCCCCGGCTGTACCAACCTCAGGGATCCCAGAGCTCAGTGTCTGGCCTCATCGCAACGCCTCCCCTCGGGAGCGCCACGCGAGGGGGCTGGACACACACGAGGGCTATGCCCGGGCCACGCCCAAGCGCACGCCACCCAGCCAGGTCCCCCGGACCTGGTCGTCGCGTGCCTCTCCCCGAGCGGAGCCAAGGTATGAAGACCGTTTGAACGTCAAGGGGGACTCCTGAGCATTGCGACTCAGGAGCCTAACTGGTCACGTAGCCCCTCACTCCTTGGTTCCGTCCTCGTTTCCAGTCAGGGCTAATGGCGGTTGAGGTATGCGTGGGGCCGGGCTCTACCGACGTAGAACGACAAATCTACTCCAACACCCCCTTCCCTATTAGCTGTTCGCATGTCAAGGGGGACTCTTGAGCATCACGACTCAGGAGCCTAACTGGTCACGTAGCCCCTCATTCCTTGGTTCCGTCCTGGTTTCCGGTCGGGGCTAACGGTAGTTGAGGTATGTGCGGGGTCGGGCCTTGCCGACGTAGAACACAAGGCAAATAGGAAGGAAAACTGCAAATTCTTGGAAATTTAGAAGCAAATATTACAGACCATAGGTTGTTCTCACAATGCCAAACACAAGTTTAAACGCCTCCACGAGGCACGATGCATGTTGCAGGAATTAAAACAGGATAGAAGTCGTGAAGAGATCACTCCTGGTCAGCGCCGTCGCTTGTGGTGGGGTTGCGCTTCACAGCTCCACCTCCTGAAGCCGCAGAGCTGGCAGCACCTCGCTTGGGCCTGGTGCCGAACGCGTGGAACTTCGCTAGCAAGGCCTCCGCTCGGCCCTTCATAGCCTCAGCCATAGCAGTTCTAAGCTTTCCGCTCACAGGCTCTAGCAGATTATCAAGGTCGGCGTTGGGGTCGCGAAGGTAGATGTGGCTGAGGACGCGCGTCAGTGCTGCGAAAGAAAGGACATGAGCTTCAGCCTCGACCGTGGGGCCGATGCCGTCCGTGACATCTTCAAGTGCCTAGATCAAGAAGGGAAGCAGCTGGGCGGGACCGTCCTCCGCGCCAGCCAGCGGCTTCTCTAAGACGCCGTCGTAGAGCGTCTTTAGTGTTGTGCGAGCTTTCTCCTCCAGCTTCGCGAAGGCCACGCGATCCTCGGCCAAGGCCTTCGCCTTGGCATCCAGCTCAACCCTCTCTGCCTTCAGCGCCTGCTCCAGCGTCTCCAACCAGCCATGGCGATCGTTGAGCTCAGCGTCCCAATCCCTGACGGCAGCCTCTCGAGCCATCATCTCCTTCTCCTTCTCCTAGCGGTTGCGGACCTCCTTGGCAAGCTCATCACGCAGGCCTTGCAGCTCGTCCTCCAGCGCCTTGTAGCGGCTCCAGACATTTGTAGCGTCACCCAAAGCCGCATCACGAGCATCCTTGGTCTGGGAGGTGGCTTGATCCTCCTCCTTGAAGGCCGACATAGCCTGGCTCAGCGCCGCTCGGACAGAGGCGTCAGAGCGGACCGAGCCAGAGACCAACTCCAGGCGCCCGACCACCAGGCGGGGGTCGACGCCCTGGAGATCTTCTCGTAGCTGGCTCGGCTCGACAGCAACACGATCCAAGATGGTGGAAGGAGTGGGAGAGACGTCAGCTGGTGGAGTAGGAGGAGAAGATGGCAGCATAATCACAGCATCAGGCATTGGGGCCTTCTGAGCCTCGGCGGCCTCGACGACAGCGTCAAGCGCGGACGCCTCTAGAGTCGCCAGGGCCACGGGGGCTGGATCCATGCTAGTGCACCCCTCCTGGCCTCGCGATGATGACCGGGCATGGGAGGCACGAGCCTCTCTGCCTCCTTTTCCCATGGATGAAGGCGCATCCCCAGCAGGCGAGCTCGCCCCAAGCAGGGCCGCTGAGGCCCCTTTCAGCCTTTTCGCCGCATGCGGCGGCCTAGCCAAAAGAATATAGACGTCAAGCCTTGGCAACAGAAACGGGAAGCAAAGCAGAAATCAAGCACTTACTGGTCGGCAGTCGCGGGCTCAAGCGGCCTCCGGCCAAACTTGAAGCCTGAAAACCTCCTGCAGGGATCAGCCTCGGGAGGTGCAGAAGCGGAAGGCGCATACGAGGGGTTGGAGATGGCTTCAGGCGGCCCCAGGGCTGGAGTAGACAATCGGGAGATCAGCCCCGTCCTGTCCTTCCTTGGGACCAAGGGCGGATCCTCTCCTCCTCGCCTGGCGCCGGCCTCGTCATCGTCCGGCATGGCACGGAGGGTGCTGGACCTACGCCAATGGGAGGTCTCCCTGTCCCCTCGATGGTCGCTTCAGAGTCGCGCTCTTCCTCCTCCTCCTCCTCATCTTCATCCTCCCCCCTGCCGGAGTCGTCGGAGGACAAGTACACCCTTGCCATCACTGCCAGATCCTCGGGAGCTTCCGCCGGCACCAGTCCGTCCCCATTGAAGGTGGGCATGGCGCTCACTACCAGCTCCCAGTCATCGCGAAGGAACAAGGGGACCGGAGCGCCCTCCGGGCTCGCCACATCTTCCCCAACCAAGGAGCGGAGGGCCGCGGCCAGATCCTCGTCGGCTAGGGCCTCAGAGCTCAGGCGGAGGATGTCGGTGTCCTGGGAACGGGGGTCACCAGACTTGCTTGCGTGCGGCCTGCGGTGTGGCTCGAGCCGTGGCCCAGTGCGGCCTGCCTTCATCAACTCAAGCTCAAGTCCCTCGCGAGGGGCCAAGCCTCACGGGGCGGATGACAGGAACCTTCCTCGGGAGCAGCGTCGTTAGGTCGGCTCGCAAGGAGGCGGAGAGATCAAGGCAGGGGGTACCTCGCGAGATGCCCATGACGCAAGCAGGGACGATCGAGGCCAGGCGGGCGCCAGGCAGGCGCTGGTCTGTGCAGTGTCCTTGTTTCCCCTTTGGTCTAAAGGGAGCATGCACAGGCCATGGCATCAGGCAAAGGATACCATTTCGGTGCAACAAGACCAAGACCAGCAGAGCGGTAGGATGGAGGTCAACGTGGAGCCCAAGGCGGCGTCATCGTCAGAGTCTTTGGCAGTCGAAGACAAACTTTAGTCAGGATAAGTGTACTAGATGTTCCCCTTCAAAATGGCCAATTGTTGGCGCCCTTCCAGCTCAATATTTCGGGATGAGGACCAGGGCCTCTCCCTCTATATATAGGACTAGCCACCATAGTAGGGGGGATCGGATCGGATCAGATCGGATCGGATCGGCAGGCTGGAATCAGCCCCTCCAAAGGGACAACACCACCACAAGATCACGCCTCGTGAGGTTGTTCTTCCCTTGTACTATTCGTCATCATCCCTTGAGGCAATCCACCACACCACACACTGGAGTAGGGTATTACACCATAATGGTGGCTTGAACCAGTATAAACCTTGGGTCCCTTGTGTTGTTCATCGTGTAGCCTTAGATTCCTTGCGAGGCTTCGAGACGTGAGTTGGTAGGAGAGAGATCTTCACGCGCACCCCAGAGTTCGAACCTCAAGGGTCTGCCGGAACCCGAAATCTGACATTTGGCACGCCAGGTAGGGGTGCGCCGGAGCTCCCCCTATCAGCAGCCGTTCTCCATCAACCTTGCACTTCGCCCTCATGGCCAGCGACGCGTCGCCCGCTCTAACCGCGGAGGCCAGCCCTGGGCCCCTGGGGCTCCGGGCTCTAGTCCCCGCCTTGCGACAGGTGTGGTGGCCGAACAAGTTCAAGCCAGAGATGCCGCTGTGCTTCGACGGTGCGGCCGATCCGCTAGCCTTCTTGCTAGCATATGAGGAGGCCGTCCTCAAGACCGGAGGCGATGGCCGGGTCATGACCAACTGGCTGCCCATGGCGCTCACCAGCGTCCCACGCAGGTGGTTGCTCCATCTGCCAGCATCTTCAGTAGGCTCCTGGGAGGAGCTGCGCGGCCTCTTCCTCACCCGTCACGCGGCCCCGGTGCTCCCGGTCGTCACGGCACTTCTAGGGGGCTCGCAAGCACCACCCACGAGCCACCACATCAAGCCGTTCAACCGTTAAGTCGGCGCTGCCCAGGCTCGCCACCCACCTCCTCCAGGATGGACGTCACCCAAGGCCGACTTGATCTTCAGCTTGGACGATCACCCCGCCAACAACTCTTGCTCTGGGGCACTCCCAATGCTGTGTACTCCAACTATCTGCCAGGTGGCCGTCACCAGGACCCTCATCGACAGCGGGGCCGGCCTCAATGTGCTCTTGATCGAGGCCTTCAGCCTCCTCCACGTGCCGTTGGAGCGACTCCGACCCAGCCAGCCCTTTTCGGGCGTCGGGGGCAGCCCCGCCGGCTCTCTGGGGCAGATCCGCCTCCCGATGATGTTCGGCACCCAAGCCAACTTCCGCACAAAGATGGTCGAATTCGATGTCGCTCGCATCGGCCTCCCATACAACGCCATCCTCGGCTACCCGGATTTGGCCCAGTTCATGGCAGCAACCCACCTGGCTTACAATCTGATGAAGATGCCAGGGAGCAGTGGTGTCCTCACCATAGCTGGAGATGCAAAGGATGCCCTGCATGCACTCAAGCTCGCCTTCAAGACTGCCGCAGCAGCGCAGCCCGCCAGTGCTGATCCCCTCAAGGCTATGGGGGCTGCGCCCACCAAGAAAAAGCAGCTGCTCACCCAAGACAAGGCAGAAACCAAGCAAATACTAGTCGACGAGGATGGGTCCTCCGGTGCCACCTTCACCATAGGCGCCAATCTGGATCCCAAGCAAGAGGAGACCCTGGTGAAGTTCCTGCGCGCGAACAAGGAGGTGTTCACGTGGGAGCCCAAATAGCTGGCAGGGGTCCCTAGGCAGGTGATCGAGCACCACCTGAACGTATGTCCCAACGTATGCCCGGTAAAGCCAAAGGCAAGATGGCAGTACACCGAGAAGCAAGCTTTCATCATCCAAGAAACCCGCAAGTTGGAGGCCGCGGGAGTCATTCGCGAGGTCCGATACCCGGAGTGGCTGGCGAACCCTGTCGTTGTGCCGAAGAAAGGGGGGAAGGAGCGCATGTGCGTCGATTTTACCAACCTCAACAAGGCCTGCCCATAGGATCTGTTCCCGCTTCCCCGCATCGACCAAATCGTCGACTCCACTGCTGAGTGTGACCTGTTGTGCTCCTTGGATGCCTTCTTAGGCTATCACCAAATCAAGATGCCGGTCGAAGATGTGGAGAAGACGACTTTTCTGACCCCGTGCGGGGTGTACTGCTACACCTGCATGCCGTTCGGATTGCGCAACGCGAGCGCAACCTTCCAGCGGCTGATGCACATCGCATTAGGCCGGCAGCTTGGGAGGAAGGCTGAGGCGTACGTCGATGACATAGTGGTAAAGTCTCGGGAGGCGAGGACCCTGATACAAGACCTGGAGGAAACCTTCGCGAGCCTGCGTGAAGTGGACTTGCGGCTCAACCCAGAGAAGTGCGTGTTCTGTGTACCCTATGGCAAGCTCCTGGGTTTCCTCATGTCCCACAGGGGGATCGAGGCTAACCCGGAGAAGGTCAAGCCAATTGAAGACATGAGTCCGCCGCAAACTCTCAGGGAAATGCAGAAGCTTGCCAAACGAGTACAACGCTACGGCGCTTCATCTCCAAGCTAGGGGAACGCGCTCTTCCCTTCTTCAAGTTAATGAAGAAGAAGGGCCCGTTCGAGTGGACTTGAGAGGCTGACGAAGCGTTTCAAGACCTCAAGAGGTACCTGACCAGCGGGTAGCGCCGCGTTCATAGGAGCCCCTGCTGCTTTATCTCGCCACCACACCATATTCCGCCAGCGCCGCTCTGGTGGCTGTCCGGGAGGAGCACCGGAACAAGACCGCACAAGTTGCGACAAACCCCAGGGTAGGAAGGCCCCTCGAGGGTCACGACATCGGCAGACACAAGTCAACCTCGGCAAGGGGGCGTCCTCGTGGATGAGGGGGCTCCCCCAGTTTGCCAAGAGCTGGGGACTCTTGCGCCTCAGGAGGCGCCCGATTCTCCGGAGGGTGCGGACTCCGTAGCTGCGCCCGCCCTCGTCGAGCATCCCATGTAATTCGTCAGCACGGTGCTGAGGGACGCAAGGGCGCGGTACCCCATGCCTGAGAAGCTCCTGCTCGCCCTGTTAGTGGCCTCATGGAAGCTGCAGCACTACTTCCAGGGTCATCCAATCAAGGTCGTCTCAGCATACCCATTGGAAAGGGTGCTCAGGAGTCCCAACCTAGCGGGAAGGGTCGCCGAATGGAACATCGAGCTACAAGCGTTTCAGCTGGAGTTCAGCACGACTAGGGTCTTTAAGGGAGCTTCACTTGTAGATTTTGTAGCAGAATGGACAGAGGCGCCAGGGCTCGAGGCAGGCGAGGACCGTTCACTTTCGCCGGGAAGTGAGGCGCCGGACGACTGGGTTATGTACTTCGATGGAGCCTTCTCGCGACATGGCACTTAGGACAAGCTCTACTACACCATGCAACTCTGTTTCCAACATGGGGAAAAGTTGTCCTACAGTATAGCGGAATACGAGGGGCTAATAGCAGGCCTGAAAGTTGTGGTGGCCCTGGGGGTGAAGCGCCTCGTCATCAAGGGCGATTCCCAACTCCTCGTCAACTTCTCCAAGAAGGTGTACGGGCCGAAAGACGAGCACATGAAGGCTTATCTAGCAGAGGTTCGCAAAATTTAGAAGCAGTTTTTGGGTTTGGAGTTGCAGCATGTGCCGCGCGGCACCAACCAGGAAGCTGACGACATCGTGAAAAGGGCATCCAGACGGCTGCCTCAGGATCCCGGAGTCTTCGAAGAGAGGCTCTTTAAGCCCTCGGCGGTGCCACCACCATCGGGCGGAGCGCAACCTAAGGTGGAGCTCCCCCAACCGCCTGCCTCGGGAGCCCCGGCCTATGGAACGACCTCGGGAGCACGCCTGCTCCTGGAGCTGGAGCCTCAGGAGGGGTGTTGGACCGTGGAGCTCAAGAGCTACTTAACAAAAGGGACTCTGCCAGAGAAGGAGGAAGACATAGAACGCGTGGCACGGCAAGCCACGGCATACTGCATTCAAGATGGAGAACTTTACCGGAAGCGACCGAATGACGTCTCCCTACATTGCATTTCCAGGGAACAGGGGAAGGAGCTGTTGGCAGACATACACGGTGGAGACTGTGGGCACCACTCATCATCACGAACCCTCGGTGGCAAGGCGTTCCGCAGCGGGTTTTACTGGCCCACAACACTCAACAACGACGTCGAGCTGGTGAAGTCCTGTGAAGCCTGCCAATTCCACGCCAAGCAGATCCATCAACCGGCTCAAGGCCTGCAGACCATACCCCTCTGATGGCCATTCGTGGTTTGGGGGCTGGACATTCTGGGCCCATTTCCTCGGGCGCCAGGGGGCTATCGCTATCTCTATGTCGTCGTCGACAAATTCACTAAGTGGGCTGAGGTGGAAGTTGTCCGCACCATCCCAGCAGGCTCCGCAGTCAAGTTCATCAAGGGCCTCGTGAGCCGATTAGGGGTGCCTAATCGCATCATCACCGACAACGGTTCGCAGTTCACCAGCAATCTCTTTAAAACATACTGTGCTAATCTTGGAATGCAAATATGCTACACTTCAGTAGCACATCCTCGAAGCAACGGCCAGGCTGAGCGAGCCAACGCGGAGGTCCTGAAGGGCCTTATGACCAGGACCTTCAAGAATAAGCTGGAGGCCTGCGGCAGGGGCTGGTACGACGAGCTCCAGTCTGTGTTGTGGTCTATCCGCACGACCACAACCAAGTCAACGAGGGAAACTCCATTCTTCCTCATCTACGGGGCTGAAGCCGTCCTCCCACACAAGGACAAGCGTCTCTCCGCGCGGGTCTTGGTGTTCGATGAATCACAACAGCCATGCGGAGGACAGATCTCGTGTTGGGGGAGGAACGCTGTCGGGAGGCCGCGCTGCGAGCGGCAAGATATCAATAAGCGTTGCGACGATACCACTGCCGCAACATCCGCCCCAGGACTCTTGAGGTAGGGGACCTCGTGCTAAGACGGGTCCTCTCCAGGGAAGGGCTGCACAAGCTCTCTCCCACGTGGGAGGGCCCGTTCAAGGTTGTTCATGTTTCCAGGACCGGCTCCGCGCGCTTGGAGACCCAGGAGGGGGTGCCCATCCCGAACGCATGGAACATTCAACACCTCCGGAGGTTCTACACTTGAGCGAGGCCCAGTGCCTAAGGAAAAGGCCCGGAGCCTGTGAAGAAGGCCAATTCCTGTGAAGCTTGCCGCTTTGGGAAAAGGCCCAGTGTCTATCAAGAAGGCCAATGCCTGTGAAGCTCGCCCCCCCCTCAAGAAATGACCTGGTGCCTGTGAAGAAGGCCAATGCCTGTAAGCTCGCCGCCCGTTACACTCTCACGTAATAATGAGTGGGGCTGTATACGCCCCGGAGTCTCCGGAGTGCCACCCCTGGGCCTCGGGGGCTCCCGCCCATGCGTAGTGGCAGCACTTAGCTCCGCGCTGGTGAGAAGACGTGTCACATCCCTAGCTGCTGGTAGTGCTCTAGGCTAGCTTCATGTGTGCATCATGTTTATATTTTCGAAACTTGAACTGAGGAATTTTGGAAGCCTCAAAAACTTAAATAAAAGAGGGGCAAAAACCCTAGAAATCTCATTCATTGCTCCAAAATGCTCTTCTTAAATGTTTGATAATTTTTGGTAAGGGTTCTGGTCCCAACCAAAATATTGAACATTTTTAAGGAATTATTTTTGGGACTTTGGATTTAATTCATTAGCTATTTGAATTTGAGTTATATTCATATAATTAGAATATAATTTCAAATACCCCTGAAATATTTTATAAGCTTTTGGGAAAGTCCATCTAGCAATATAAAATATTCAGAGGAGTTTTTGGCATTGTTTGAATTATTTTTAAATTCAAAACAGTGGCAAAACAGATTAAATAAAAGAAAACAGAACTGAAATAGAAATAATAGAAAGGGAGAGAAGGCCACCTGGGCCACTTACCTGGCCCAGCTCCCCCAACGGCCCAGCCCACCGCCGCCCCCCTCCTCTGTCGTCTTCCTCCCTGCCAGGAGGACGGACACCGCGACGCCGCCGCGCGCGCCACCTCCACCCTGCTCGGCCACCTCCTGCTTCCTCCCCGGCCTCCCTAGCGACGCCCCGGACGACGCCACGCGCCTCCCCGACCCCCTCTCACTTCTCCCTCACTCTCTGGACCTCCCTCCCCTCTCTGCTCCCTTCCCGAATGGAGCCCGTCGCCGCCGACCAGCGCTCGCGCGGCCACAGCCACCGTCTCGCCTCCCCGACGCCTCCCAGAGCTCCGCTGTTCCGCCCTCGTCCTCGTCGTCTCACGCGACCAGAAGGACCCCGAGCAGCCGCCATCGACATCGTCTTCAAGCTTCGGCCCCGGCGCCCTTCTCCGTCAATTCGGCCACTCCGGCGCGCCCCCGAGCCCACTAACCCTCCCTGCAGCTCCGCGGTGAGCCTTTGACCTGATTCCCCCTCTCCCCGTGCCCTATCTCCCTCTCTAGCCGCCGTTCACAACGAGCCGAGAGCTCTCCGCCAACGGCCATGGCGCCGCCGCGGCCACAGTTGCTGCCGCCCGTGTTTGAGCACGTGTCTGCGCTCAGCGTGGTCCCAGGAGCCCAGAATAAGCACCCGTTCGTCCTCTCGTCAACCATAGCCTCGTTTCCGTCAAGGTCCGAACCTCGGCCGCCGCCGCGAGCCTGATTCCGGCGAGCCCGCTCGACCTCAGCCCCTCCCGCTTGCTTAGATGGATACGGCTGAGTGCCAGCTACGCGTAGATGATCGTTGCCGCTGTTTTGGTCGCCAGAGGGCGTTTCCCGAGCCCTCCGCCGCGCCTGGACTCGCCGGCGGCTAAACGCCGGCGCCCGCTGACTCGATGACCGGCGTGGGTTGACCCCACTGCCCGGTTTGACCTCCCCTCTCTCTCACTGACGTGTGGGCCCCAGGCCACTAACTAAACCAGGATTAGCAATAGTTTAACGCTAACTAAATTTGGTTAGTTAACTAACCACTGACACTCGGGACCCACAGGTCAGAGTTTGACCGGGCTGTGCCCTGTTGACCTGCTGGCGTCATCATGACGTCAGGATGACGCAGTAATGTTTTCTGGATTTGTTTTTATTCAGAAAATTCCAGAAAATTTGTATAAACTTCTAAAAATCATAGAAATTCAACCGTAGCTCCAAATTAAATATTTTATATATGAAAAATTATCAGAAAAATTCAAGGAATCCATCTGTACCATTTTCATGCATGTTAGAACAACTTATAGCTGCTGTTTAGCACAAATCAATTAAATGGCATGTGAATAATCACATATGGAGTTTGAATTTGAATCTTGTATTCAAACCAACTTCATTTAATCTGTTGCTAGTTGCCTTAGCTCAAAACACATTCATTTTGCCATGTCATGATCATGCATCACATTGTGCATTGCATTGATTATGTTTCCTTCTGTGTTGCCGGTATTTGTCCCCTCTCGTTAGACGTGATACCGATGATGTGATCGTTGACACTGATGAAGACTCAATGTTATCTTCAGAAGTGCCAGGCAAGCAAAACCCCCTTGTTCATTCCGATAAAATCCCACTCTCTCGCTCTTGCTCTCTTTTACTGCATTAGGACAACATCGATTCATCTGTTACTTGATGCGGTAGTTGAACCCCTTTATCCTCTGCATGACCTGTCATTCCACAGTAATTAGATGAAACCCACTAGCATGAGTAGGAGTTGTTTGAGCCCTGTTGTGCCTACTCATTCATGTTTGTTTGTCATGCCTGCTACTGCTTAGAGTTGAGTCAGGTCTGATTCATCGGGGATGAATCAGAGGCGTGTGAACATGTCCTACTGTGTGTGAGCTAAGTGTGTGAACACGATTTGGTAAAGGTAGCGGTGAGAGGCCATGTAGGAGTACATGGTGGGTTGTCTCATTGCAGCCGTCCTCAGGAACTGAGTTCGGTGTTTGTGATCCATGATTCAGCTACTACCACGCATTGGGCCCGAAACCAATGGACCCTCTCGGCTTCTTAATCACCCTTGTCCTCTGTCCAGGAGTTGCAAGTAGTTTCTGGTGTTTGTAGTATGCTGGAGGCCGTGCGCAGCGCTGACCGTAGGGGTGGGCTGTGATGCGGTAGGCACGTGGCCGGGTAAACCGGGCGCCCGTTTGGTGTCACGGAACCCTGTTCACATCGTTTGGGGCTGTGAGCGAAACTCCGGCCGGATCTCCTCATGGATGGAACCCGAATAGGCGATAAACCTGGACTAGGGACTTGAGTGTTTAGGCAGGCCGTGGCCGACACCCACGTTGGGCTTCCGCTTGAAGCTTGCCGAGTACATGTCGTGTAAACGGCGGTAAGTGGTGAGAGCGTGTGTGAAGAAGTACACCCCTGCAGGGTTAATATGATCTATTCGAATAGCCGTGTCCGCGGAAAAGGACTTCTGGGTTGCTTATATCAGTTCATAGACAAGTGAAAGTGGATACTCTAAAATACGCAAGATAAGCGTGAGTGCTATGGATGGCGTTCTCGTAGGGAGACGGGAGCGAATCCATAGTGGTGTATTGATATGGTTAATATGTGGACTCGTGTGCGCCACCTCAAAAGAGTTACTCGCAGTCGTAGTTCAGGATAGCCACCGAGTCAAAGCTGGCTTGCTGCAGTTAAACCCCACCATCCCCTTTGTTGATTATGATGCATATGTAGATAGTTCTGATGTAAGTCTTGCTGGGTACATTTGTACTCACGTTTGCCTATTTATGTTTTTGCAGAGAGACTTCGGTCTCGCTAGTAGTTCCGCGTGGACTTCGACGTTTAGCTTGTTACCTCAGCTACGATCTTGTGCCCTCGGCAGGATCTGGTAGATAGTCAGGCTTCTCAGCCTTTTTCATTTATAGATGTCTGTACTCAGACATGATAGCTTCCGCTTGTGCTTTGATTTGTATTCTCTGATTGTTGGGTCATGAGACCCCTGTTTGTAATATCTCGCTCCTCGGAGCCTAATGAATAAATACTTGAGTCGTAGAGTCATGTTGTGATGCCATGTTGTATTTGCACATATCGAGCATATTGTGTGTATGTTATTGAAATGCTTGATATGTGTGGGATCTGGCTATCTAGTTGTTTATCCTTAGTAGCCTCTCTTACCGGGAAATGTCAGTGTTTCCACTGAGCCATGGTAGCTTGCTACTGCTCCGGAACACTTAGGCTGGCCGGCATGTGTCCTTCTTTGTTCCTGTGTCTGTCCCTTCGGGGAAATGTCACGCGATGAATACCGGAGTCCTGTTAGCCCGCTACAGCCCGGTTCACCGGAGTCCTGCTAGCCCAGTGCTACAACCTGGATTCACTCGCTGATGACCGACACGTTCGATGCTGGGTCATGGATGCCTGTCCCTGTAAGTCTGTGTCACTTTGGGTTTACGACTAGCCATGTCAGCCCGGGCTCCTTATCATATGGATGCTAGCGACACTGTCATATACGTGTGCCAAAAGGCGCAAACGGTCCCGGGCAAAGGTAAGGCGACACCCGTGGGAATACCGTGCGTGAGGCCGCAAAGTGATATGAGGTGTTACCGGCTAGATCAATGTGACATCGAGTCGGGGTCCTGACAAGACGTCGAAGACTAGATTAGGTGCCGGACGCGGCTTTTCATTTGCTTTCTGCAGTTGGCTGGTTCTTCTTTGTTTGAAGCTTTAGTTGGAGTTGCTTTCAGTGTTGTGCGGTGCCTAGCCCGTGTTTTCCGTCTTTGCCCTTCGCTTGAACCTACTTTCCTTTCGCAACCCTCGCGAGGGAGGCCGCGCAGGCACCCTCGTGAGCGTCGCTTGGTTTAATTTCATGAGGTCCCTCGACCTAAGTTCATAGTGGAAGCGCTCCTCCCAGTCAATGCCCCACGGGCATCACGACACGAACGCTGGGCCCGAGCTGGTCACCCCAGTGGCCGAGGACTGAAACCTAACCCTCCGGCAAGTTTCTTTTACAGGACCCGAGACCCATGGCAAGGCCTCCGGCCGGAGCCTCCCGAGGCTGGCGCCGCTACAAGCCTCTCCCACTGAGCTAAGTTGTTCCTACGCATGCGCATACAACACCATAACACGGCACAGAAATAACAGGAACATCATGATAATTAAAAGCGATAGTCTAGCACGCCCCCGCGGGGCTCCATACATCTCTCTATGTGCAGATAAAACAAAATAGGCGCGGCTCGACCGGCTACAACCCGAAGAAGAAGATCTGCATCACCCTCCGGAGCTCAAGCAGTCTCCTCTTCGCGCTTCACTTGGGAGCGGTGGTGAGACGCTCCCCATCCCCCTCAAAGCAAGCACGGCGGTTCAGTGGCTGGTCACGGACACCGCTAGAGGAGTTGCCGTCGGAAGAGGAGTCACCGAAGCTTGGAGAGCTACGGGCGCCGAAGGGCGCATGTCCGACCTCGCCTTCGCCGCTGCCATCGCCAAGGATGAGCAGTCGGCCATCGTCATCACCTTCGGGGAAGCACCCAGCGCGGCGGCCATCTCCGCCGAACACCCTCATGAAGAGGGTGGCGTCGCCGTCGAACTTTAAGTGGAGAGTGCATCACTGACCAAGGCCGCGCGCACGGGCAAACGTCTACCAGCCTCGAGTGAGCGCCACGTTCTCGGCAACAGAAACGTCCACCGCCACCCAAGAGGCCCTGCTGCAGTAGCCATCCGTCTGGAGCCATAGCCCGCTTGTGGCACCAGCTGGCAGCTCGCCCGCAAAGAAGCGAGGGAGCTGAAGCCAAGTACCGGTCGGATCCTCCGACCAGACAACGAACTCCGGCAGCACCTCCGCAGAGTGGAATCAAGGGTGGGGAGGCCGCGCAGCCTCGGCGCATCTCTCCCCGCTGATCAAGTGACCTCCGCCGAGGCCTCGAGTAGTCTTCATGGGAGTCGTGGGATGCATGCGGGGACGGCCCAGGCCGCGCTTGGCTGGAGGAGAGTCAGGACCATCCCGGTGGGCCTTCCCCTTCTCCGCGGTCGAAAACCTCTTCATGGGCGCCATGGGACGTGACGAAGCAAGGGGGCGAGGTGAAGAAGAAGAGGCAGAGCAAGGAGAGACGGGCTGGAACGGCTCGCGACGTTCCGTACTTATAGCCAGTGGAGGCCAACCAACGGCCTCCATGATCATAGGTAATCATGACCCATTTTGCATGCAGGGACTAGTCGCGTCGGGACGGTTGCTGTGGCGTCGTGGGGTAGTGGAGGCGCTGTCGGGGGCGATGCTGATTCCACCGACACCTATGGGGACAGGGCCCCCTTTCGGTTTGGTGGGGGGCGGAGAGCGCACAAAGAGCAGATCGAGGCAGTGCACGCGGGCGATTTTACCCAGCTTCGGGCCGCACGGATGCGTAAAACCCTACTGCTGCTTGTTTGTGTATATTGGATTCTTGCTCAGGAGCGATGGACGCTGCCAGACAGAGCGTGAGAGTGTTCCTGGTGTTGAATGAGCCGAACTGCCCGAACCTGCTCACCTTCCAACCCCTTCTACATTGCGCTTGGGCCTCCTTTTATACTTTCAAGGGGTTACCCACAGGTGGCAACGTAGACTAGAAGGGTAATAATGGAAAAGGATGCGGTAGGTGCAGCTACCGCTTACTGTGGATACAGTGCGCCCTACCTAACTCTGACGGCAGGGGACAAGGGCATTAAATGCCTGTCTGAGTCTCCTAAATAGTGCAAAAGGTGACCGTTAGGAGCGCCACCGTTTGCCACGATGGGCTTCTCTTCATCTCTGCTTGCCACCATGTACCCCTAGCTTCACGGCCTCCTGCCACGTGTGCTTGGGAGAGCCCTAGAGCGACACGTTAGCAGGTGTGCTGGAGCGCAGGCACGAAGTGGGGGTTTCCCGCGGCAAGCTCCTTGCCGCGGCCGTCGTCTTGTCGCGTCCGGAAGCTTGTCGCTCGCCGGATCTTGCCGGGACGCAGGGCGCGTCGCGGCAAGCTTTCTTGGCATGCCTTGTATGGCCTTCCCGGCAAGCTCCTCTTGCCGGGGTCTTGTCTCTTCCCGGCAAGCTCCTCTTGCCGGGGCCTGGGTTGGCCTTCCCGGCAAGCTCCTCTTGCCGGGGCCTTGGTTTGAGTACTCTGTTCTTGAATGGTCTTCAAGGGAACCACGGAGGGTCCTAGCGGTCACCCGGCAAGCCTTGCCGCGGGGCGCTGCAACTGCCCGTGCACGAGTTCAGGGTAATAGGGTACCGCTACTCTAGTACACCGACAGGAGGCCCCGGGCCTGGGCTTCCGGCAAGTTCTCGATGCTGGCTTCCGGCAAGTTCGTTGCCAGGAAGGCTTTTATCTTCAGCACAGAACTTTGACGTTCTCGATGCCGGCTTCCGGCAAGCTCGTTGCCAGGAAGGCTTTCATCTTCGGCAGAGAACTTTGACGTTCTCGATGCCGGCTTCCGGCAAGCTGGTTGCCAGGAAGGCTTCTATCTTCAGCAGAGAACTTTGACGTTCTCGATGCCGGCTTCCGGCAAGCTCGTTGCCAGGAAGGCTTCTATCTTCAGCAGAGAACTTTGACGTTCTCGATGCCGGCTTCCGGCAAGCTTGTTGCCAGGAAGGCTTTTGGCGAAGAACTTCGTCGTTCTTGACGCCGGCTCCCGGCAAGATCGTTGCCGGAAAGGCTGATGGCGAAGAACTTCATCATTGTTGACGCCAAAAAGATTGGCCCTAAGGGCGTTGCCAGCCCAAGGGCCATAACTGCGTTCAAACATAGCAAGTGATTAGCATCTGAAGTGCACTTAACTCGCTTGCGAATTTCGACTTTTGCTGCATATTCCCTATGCCTGTTGGAATGCTTTCCGGTGCGTACGATCCAGCCAGTAGCGCTTGAGGGAACGGGCCCTTAGCGGCTATTCGGGAACATCACCTCCCGGAAAGGTTTACCTTCTTGGTTCTAGCGCAACCGCACAAGTTGCCGAGCGGACTCGAGGCAACATGGAGCGCAACTAGCCCCGAGAAGGCTCCTCGGCATACAGGTCTATGCAGAAATCTCAAATAAATAGCGCATGCTATCTTCCCGTTCAACCTCTCTTTGTACGTCTACCCTATGCTTTCTAGGGAAACTTGCCGGTGCAGGCACACTTGCCGCGAGCACCGAGTGCGGAACTTCAGCAGCCTGCTGGCGGGGTCGCTACCGACAAGCAATCTTGTCGCAACTAGTTGCAGCTCGCTTAATTTGTTGAGCGGACTCGAAACAAAGTAAGGGCGCTAGCGGCTCACTTAAGTTGCTGAGCGGACTCGAAGCAAAGTAAGGGCGCTAGCAGCTCACTTAAGTTGTTGAGCGGACTCGAAACAAAGTAAGGGCGCAACTAGCTACGAGTTGATTCCTCCGCGCACAGGTTTTCCGTACAAAGAACAAGATCTCCGAGGCGGATAACCTTATATAGAAAGGAAATATCTAAAGTTTTATATGACTTAGCTTTTTCTGTTGCTGCACTGGCGTCGTTCTTTTGCTCGCCCACTCCTTGGGAGCCATGACGATGAAGATTTAGCTTGCGTGCACGCCGGATCGGATTCGCACGATCTCGACGCCCCCTACCTGGCGCGCCAGAGATGTCGGGGGCGATGCTGATTCCACCGACACCTATGGGGACAGGGCCCCTTTCGGTTCGGTGGGGGGCGGAGAGCGCACAAAGAGCGGATCGAGGCAGTGCACGCGGGCGATTTTACCCAGCTTCGGGCCGCACGGATGCGTAAAACCCTACTGCTGCTTGTTTGTGTATATTGGATTCTTGCTCAGGAGCGATGGACGCTGCCAGACTGAGCGTGAGAGTGTTCCTGGTGTTGAATGAGCCGAACTGGCCGAACCTGCTCACCTTCCAACCCCTTCTACATTGCGCTTGGGCCTCCTTTTATACTTTCAAGGGGTTACCCACAGGTGGCAACGTAGACTAGAAGGGTAAAAATGGAAAAGGATGCGGTAGGTGCAGCTACCGCTTACTGTGGATACAGTGCGCCCTACCTAACTCTGACGGCAGGGGACAAGGGCATTAAATGCCTGTCTGAGTCTCCTAAACAGTGCAAAAGGTGACCGTTAGGAGCGCCACCGTTTGCCACGATGGGCTTCTCTTCATCTCTCCTTGCCACCACGTACCCCTAGCTGCACGGCCTCGTGCCACGTGTGCTTGGGAGAGCCCTAGAGCGACACGTTAGCAGGTGTGCTGGAGCGCAGGCACGAAGTGGGGGTTTCCCGCGGCAAGCTCCTTGCCGCGGCCGTCGTCTTGTCGCATCCAGAAGCTTGTCGCTCACCGAATCTTGCCGGGACGCAGGGCGCGTCACGGCAAGCTTTCTTGGCATGCCTTGTATGGCCTTCCCGGCAAGCTCCTCTTGCCCGGGTCTTGTCTCTTCCCGGCAAGCTCCTCTTGCCGGGGCCTGGGTTGGCCTTCCCGGCAAGCTCCTCTTGCCGGGGCCTTGGTTTGAGTACTTTGTTCTTGAATGGTCTTCAAGGGAACCACGGAGGGTCCTGGCGGTCACCCGGCAAGCCTTGCCACGGGGCGCTGCAACTGCCCGTGCACGAGTTCAGGGTAATAGGGTACCCCTACTCTAGTACACCGACAGGCGCCCACGTCCAATCAATCGCCACGTGGCACCCAAGGCTGCAGGCCGTTGGGGCCCGCGGCGCTTCGCACTTGCCCCTTCGCTTCTCTGCTAAGCCAAGTCCGGGCACGCCTTGGGCCCGGGGGCTACTGTCGGCGTTCTGGGAACAGGGGTCCCCAGAATTGCGTGCCTGCGGCCTGCCGCGTGGCTCGAGCCGTGGCCTAGTGCAGCCTGCTTTCATCAACTCAAGCTCAAGACCCTCACGAGGGGCCAAGCCTTGCGGGGCGGACGACGGGAAGCTTCCTCAGGAGCAGCCTCATCAGGCCGTCTCGCGAGGAGGCGGAGAGATCAAGGCAGGGGGTACATCGTGAGGTGCCCATGATGCAATCCATGACGATCGAGGCCAGGCGGGCGCCAGGCGGGCGCTGGCCTGCGTAGTGTCCTTGTTTCCCCTTTGGTGCAAAGTGAGCAAGCACATGCCAAGGCATCAGGCAAAGGCTACCATTTCGGTGCAACAAGACCAGGACCAGCAGAGCGGCAGGATGGAGGTCACTGTGGAGCCCAAGGCGGCGTCATCGTCAGAGTCTTTAGCAGTCGAAGACCAACTTTAGTCAGGATAAATGTACTAGATGTTCCCCTTCAAAATGTCCAATTGTTGGCGCCCTTCCCGCTCAATATTTGGGGATGAGGACCAGGGCCTCTCCCTCTATATATAGGACTAGCCACCACAGTAGGGGTGTCGGATCAGATCGGATCGGATTGGATCGGCAGGCTGGAATCAACCCCTCTAAAGGGACAACACCACCACAAGAACACCCCTCGCGAGGCTGTTCTTCCCTTGTACTGTTCGTCATCAGCCCTTGAGGAAATCCACCACACCACACACTGGAATAGGGTATTACACCACAATGGTGGTCTGAACTAGTGTAAACCTTGCGTCCCTTGTGTTGTTCATAGTATAGCCTAAGATTCCTTGCGAGGCTTCGAGACGTGAGTTGGTAGGAGAGAGATCTTCGCGCGCACCCCAGAGTTCGAACCTCAAGGGTCTGCCGGAACCCGAAATCCAACAGAGGACGGCGTCCGCGTCCCCGAGCCTCCACAACGGGCGTGAGTGCGCCTGAAGTGGAGCCACCCGGTGTACCAAGAACTCCTTCAGGAGCATGGCCCCGGTCAGCTTCGCCGCCCTCAGGTTGCCCGCCCTCAGGTCCGTATTCATCTTCTCTAGCACCAGCTTCGCCCGACGGTCGTCACGCTTCGCACGAGACCACGCATCGACGACCTTGGGCTGCCCCGTGAGCAGTGCCAGTCGGGGGAGGATGCGCCCGACGTCCGTCATGACCCACTTGCTCCGGAAGCCGTCAATCCTCTTCCCAGTCTTTGATATGGCATTGGCTTTGGAGTATGCAACAAAGCCCGCACATGCAGAGATGTGGGCACCAGAAACTCGGAGGGAGAAGAAATGGTGCAGCAAGGCCATTGAGGGCGTCACCCCGATGTGTGCCTCACAGTATTAGGCGAAAATTGCCAGGAGAAGGACATAGTTGGGGTGGAGATGCAGGGCATGCAGATTGTATTGGCGGAGAATAGCAAGCAAGAACACGGAGAAGGGAAGCACCAGACCAGCGATGATGGCGCTCATGAAGAACGGATAGAAGGTGCTCCCCTTGCCTTCTGGCTGAGTGGAGCCGGGACGGAGCACGGTCTCCCCCGTCTCGCTGCCTTGCGCCGCCGTCATCAGGCGCGCGAGGGTGAGATTCTTCTGCGTCATGTTTGGGGGATCCAGAGCCGGCGAGTACCAGGCCAGTGGAGCCCCAGCCGGGGTCTTGCGAGGCGCCATTGCTCGCCGGAGGTGAGAGATTGAGGCGGATCTGGAAGATTTCGGAAGCAAGGGGGAGAAGGGCAAGAAAGGTGATCTGAAGTGAGACGGATGAGGGCAAAGAAAGTAAGCCTGACCTGGACTAGCCCTTTTGTCAGTCGGGCAGTTGCCAAGGCATCATGGGGAAGCGGAAACACCCACGTCCAATCAACCGCCACGTGGCGCCCTAGGCCGCAGGCTGTTGGGGCCCGCGGCGCTCCGCACTTGTCCCTTCGCTTCTCCGCTAAGCCAAGTCCGAGCGCGCCTTGGGCCCGGGGGCTACTGTTGATGTTCTGGGAATGGGGGTACCCAGACTTGCCTGCCTGCGCCATGTGGCGTGGCTCAAGTGGTGGCCCAGTGCGGCCCATCTACATCGACTCAAGCTCAAGACCCTCACGAGGGGCCAAGCCTCGCGTGGTGGACGACAGGAGGCTTCCGCAGGAGCGGCCTCGCCAGGCAAAGCTCGTGAGGAGGCGGAGAGATCAAGTCAAGGGTACCTCGCGAGGTGCTCATGGCACAAGCCATGACGATCAAGACTAGGCGGGCGCAAAGGGGGCAAGCACAGACCAAGGCATCAGGCAAAGGTTGCCATTCCAATGCAACAGGACCAAGACCGGCAGAGCTGCAGGACGGAGGTCACTGTGGAGCCCAAGACGGCGTCATCGCCAGTGCCATTGGCAGTCGAAGACCAACTTTAGTCAGGATAAGTTGTACTGGATGTTACCCTTCAAAATGGTCGTTGTTGGTGCCATTCCCGCTCAATATTTGGGAAGAGGACCAGGGCCTCTATATATAGAGAGAGCCATCATAGTAGGAGGCATCTCATCTGGATCTCACCCAGAGCCAACAGAGATGGAGCAATTCCTCTCCAAACACACCACCGTAAGAACAGCCCTCGCGAGGTTGTTCTTCCTTTGTACTGTTCATCATTAGCCCCTAAGGCAATCCACACACCACACACTGGAGTAGGGTATTACACCACAATGGTGGCCTGAACCAGTATAAACCTCGTGTCCCTTGTGTTGTTCATCGGGTAGCCTAGATTCTCAGCGAGGCGTTGGGACGTGGGTTGGTAGAGGAAAGATCTTCGCACGCACCCCAGAGTTCGAACCTTAAGGGTTTGTCGGAACCCCACATTCGACAGATTGCCTCTTGGGCTGATGATGAATAGTACAAGGAAAGAACAGTCTCGCGAGGAGAGGTGTTCTTGAGCTGGTGTGGTGTGTAGATGAACTTAACTTGTCCCTTTCTATTGTGGTGGCTAGCCCTATTTATAGGGGCCCTGGTCCTCTTCCCAAACATTGAGAGTGAAGGGATCCAACAATGGCCATTTTGAAAGGGGCAACTAGTACAAGCTATAATAACTAAAGGTGGTCTTGTCCTGTCAAAGGCGCTGGTGGTGACGCCATCTTGGGCTCCATGGTGACCTCCTTCCTGCCGTCCTGCTGGTCTTGGTCTTGTTGCACCGATATGGAAACCTTTGCCCGATGCCTCGGTACTCCGCTCGCCCCCTTAGCACCAAAGAGGAAACGAGGATGCTGCGCACGCTGGCGCCTGCCTGGCCTTGGTCGTCATGGCTCGCGTCACGGGAACCTCGCGAGGTACCCTTTGCCTTGATCTCTCCGCCCTCTCACGAGCCTGCCTGGTGAGGCCGCCCCTGAGGAGGCCTTGTGTCATCCGCCCTGTGAGGCTTGGCCCCTTGCGAGGGTATTGAGTGTTGGTTTATGAAGATGGGCCACACTGGGCTACTGGCAGGAGAGTCTGGGGACCCCCGTTCCCAAAACGCCGACAGTAGCCCTCAAGCCCAAGGCACGCTCGGTCTTGGCTTAGTGGAGAAGCCAAAGGTCAAGTGCGGAGCGCCGTGGTCCCCAACAGCCTGCGGCCTTGGTTGACGCATGGCGAGTGATTGGACGTGGGCGTCTCCGCTTCCCCATGCTGCCTCGGCAACTGCCCGACTTGACGAGTCTCTGCTGCATGCAAAAAAGGGTTATCATTACCTGTGATCGTGGAGGTCGACAGTTGGCCTCCCTTGGGCTATGAATGAGGAGGGGCAAAAGCCCCCGTCACCTATCTCTTCCCATTCTTCTCGCTTCTCCTCCCTTGCTCCATTGCTTGTAGTGTCCCTCATAGCACCCGCGAAGAGGTTTTTGACCGCGGAGAATGGGAAGGCTCGCCAGGAAGGGCCTGGCTCCCCTATGCCCAAGCGCGGACATGGTCGCCCTCGCAAGAACTCCGCGACCCGTGTCGTGGCTTCCCGCGGTCGCGGCGGTGGCCCTTCACGTGGTGGTGGTTGCCCATGTTGAGGCAGCCCAGTTGGTGGGGGCAGGCGTGCTGTGGCTGCGCGGCCTCTCGAGGCTGCTTCCACTCGGCGGAGGTGCTGCCGGAGTTCGTCGTGCGGTCGAAAAACCCGGCCGGCAACTGGCTTCAGCTCCCGTGCTTCTTTGTCGGTGAGCTACCGGCTGCTGGTCCAGGCGGGCTCTGGTTGCAGGCGGATGGCTGCTGCAGCAAGGCCTCCTGGGTCGTGGTGGAGGTCTCCATCGCCAGAAACGCAGCCTTGGCCCGAGGCTGGCAGACATTTGCCCGCGCACGTGGCCTGGGCAGGACATGCACCCTCCACTTCAGGATGATGGGGACGCGACCCTCTACGTGAGGGTGTTCGGAGGGGATGGCTGTCGCGTTGGGTGTTGCCCCGAAGACAGTGACGGTGACAAGGTGCTCGTATTTGGCTACGGTCGTGACGAGGATGAAGGCGAACCCGCTCCCGGCGTCAACCGTAGCTCGTCAAGCTACAGCGGCTCCTCCTCCAGTGACAACTCATCCAGCGGTGGCTACGGTCAATCGCCGCACCGCCGTGTCCGCCTCAAGGGTGGAAGTGGGGTGTCCCATCGCAACGCTTCGGTGAAGCGTGAGGCGGGGTCTGCCTGAGCTCAGGAGGTCGCTGTAGAACCCTCCTCGCGGACTGCTGCAAGGTGCGCGCTACTTTTGTTTTGTTTTCCTTCCTTCCTACATTGAGAGAGACAAGCACGGGGCCCCGTGGGGGCGTGCAACAAACTATGGTTTCCTAGTTATCATGATGCATTTAATGTTCCTCTGTTGTGTCATGGCGTTGTTGTTGTACGTTGGCGTGTAGGAACAACTTAGCTTGGTACGTTTGAAGTAGTTGTCGGCATTCTGGGAACGGGGGTCCCAGACTTGCCTGCCCGCGGAGTGCGGTGTGGCTCAAGTGGTGGCCCAGTGCGGCCCATCTTCATCGACTCAAGCTCAAGACCCTCGCGAGGGGCCAAGCCTCACGGGGCGGACGACAAGAAGCTTCCTCAGGAGCGGCCTCGCCAGGCAGGCTCGCGAGGAGGCGGAGAGATCAAGGCAAGGGTACCTCGCGAGGTGCACATGGTGCAAGCCATGACGATCGAGACCAGGCGGGCGCCAGGCGGGCGTCGGCCTGCGCATTGTCCTTGTTTCCTCTTTGGTGCAAAGGGAGCAAGCACGGACCAAGGCGTCAGGCAAAGGCTACCATTTCGGTGCAACAAGACCAAGACTAGCAGAGCGGCAGGATGGACGTCACCGTGGAGCCCAAGACGGCGTCATCGTCAGGGCCTTTGGCAGTCGAAGACCAACTTTAGTCAGGATAAGCTATACTAGATGTTCCCCATCAAAATGGCATTGTTGGCGCCCTTCCAGCTCAATATTTGGGAAGAGGACCAGGGCCTCTATATATAGGACTAGCCACCACAGTAGGAGGCATCTCGTCTGGATCTCACCCAGAGCCAACAGAGATGGAGCAACTCCTCTCCAAGCACAAGAACACCCCTCATGAGGCTATTCTTCCTTTGTATGCTTCATCATCAGCCCTTGAGGCAATCCACACACCACACACTGGAGTAGGGTATTACACTACAATGGTTGGTGGAGAAGAGATCTTCGCGCGCACCCCAGAGTTCGAACCTCAAGTGTCTGCCGGAACCCGAAATCCGACAGTAGTTTCCGCCTTGCGAGGTGCCTGCTTCAGGCCTTGCCAGGCGCATTGAGAGCTGCAAAAACTTGTTGAGAGACTACCATTTTTCGAACCCTGGTTGCAAGGGCTACTGGCCGTGTCTCGGCGCTTCGTGTCGCAGTACCCAATTGGCACGTACTGAGAGGGATGCTCCTGCTGCAAACTCGAACGAGAATGCCTCATGAAAATAAGAAGAGAAAGGACTCGCGAGGGCACCTGTAGAGCCCCCTCGTGAGGCTTGTGTGAGAGAGAAAGTCAGACAAAGAGCTTGAAGACAGAAAATGGAGGCAGAAGACGACAGAACAGAACCGGCAAAGAACACCAGAAGCAACTTTAATCAAGGTTCAAACAAAGAAGAGCGAGCCAACTGCAAAAAGCAAATGAAAAGCCGCGTCCGGCACCTAGTCTAGTCTTCGACGTCTTCTCACCAGCCCGGAGCTAAGTGCTACCACTGGGCATGGGAGGGATCCCCCGAGGCCCAAAGGCGGCACTCCTGAGACTCCGGGGCATGGACAGCCCCACTCATTATTACGTGAGAGTGTCACGGGTGGTGAGCTTCACATGCACTGGGCCTTCTTCACAGGCACCGGGCCTTTCTTTGGGCGGCGAGCTTCACAGGCACTAGGCCTTCTTCGCAGGCACCGGGCCTTTCTTCATGGGTAGAACTTCCGGAGGTGCTGGATGTTCTAGGCGTTCAGGATGGGTACCCCATCCAGAGTCTCTAGGCGTGTGACGCCAGGCCTAGAGACATGGACGACCTTGAACGGGCCCTCCCACATGGGTGAAAACTTATGCATCCCTTCCCTGGAGAGCACCCGCCTTAGTATGAGGTCAACTACCACGAGCGTCCTGGGCGGATGCTGCGAAAGTGGTAACGCCACAGCGCCTGCTGGTATTTTGCCGCCCATAGCATGGCTTCACGGCGGCGTTCCTCCCCCAGCACGAGGTCCATCCCCCGCATGGCATCCTGCTATGCCTCATCAAACGCCAGGACCCATGCGGAGCGACGCCTGACCCCATGAGGGAGAACCGCTTCTGCTCTGTAGACGAGGAAGAACGGGGTCTCACCCGTTGGCTTTGTGGCGGTAGTGCGGATGGACCACAACATGGACTGGAGCTTGTCGTGCCAGCCCCTGCCGCAGGCCTCCAGCTTCTTCTTGAAGGTCTTGGTCTTGAGGCCCCTCAGGACCTCCGCGTTGGCGCGTTCGGCCTGGCCGTTGCTCCGGGGGTGCGCCATCGAAGCGTAGTAGATCTGCGTTCCAAGGTTAGCACAATACATTTTGAAGAGATTGCTGGTGAAATGCGAACCATTGTCGTTGATGATGCGGTTAGGGACCCCAAACTGGCTCACGAGGCCCTTGATGAACTTGACTGCGGACCCGGCTGGGATGGTGCAGACGACTTCCACCTCCGCCCATGTGGTGAACTTGTCGATGGCGACGTAGAGGTAGCGGTCGCCCCCAGGCGCCCGAGAGAATGGGCCCAAGATATCCAGCCCCCAGACCCCAAACGTCCATGAGAGAGGGATGGTCTGCAGGCCCTACGCTGGCTAATGGATCTGCTTGGCGTGGAATTGGCAGGCCTCGCAGGACTTCACCAGATCGGTCGCGTCGTTGAGTGCCGTAGGCCAGTAGAACCCGCTGTGGAACGCCTTGCCAACGAGGGTCCATGACAACGAGTGGTGTCCGCAATCTCCATCGTGTATGTCGGCCAACAGCTCCTTCCCCTGTTCCCTGGAGATGCAATGCAGGGAAACGTCATTCGGCTGCCTCCGGTATAACTCACCGTCTTGGATGCAGTAGGTTGTGGCCTTCCGGGCCATGCACGCGTTCCGCGTCCTCCTCTTTCTCCAGCAGCGTCCCTTGCGTCAGGTATTCTTTGAATTCCTTGGTCCAGCATCCCTCCTGAGGCTCCAGCGCCAAGAGTAGGCGCAAGCCCGAGGTCGGGCCACAGGTCGGGGCTCCTATGGTAGGTGGCTGAGGGAGCTCTTCCCGAGGTTGTGTCATTCTTGAAAGTGATAGTGCCGCCGGCGGCTTGAAGAGTCGTTCCTCAAAAACGCCAGGCTCCTGAGGCAGCCGTTTGGACGCCCTCCTGGTGATGTCATCAGCCTCTTGGTTGGTGGCACGGGGCACATGCTACAACTCCAGCCCCCAGAACTGCTTCTCCATCCTGTGCACTTCCGCAAGATACACGTCCATGTGCTCGTCCTTCGGCACATACACCTTGTTGGAGAAGTTGACAAGGAGTTGTGAATCTCCCTTGATGACGAGGCGCTTCACTCCCAGCGATGTTGCAGCTTTCAGGCCTGCTATGAGGCCCTCATATTCTGCTATGTTGTTGGAGACCTTCTCGCCTTGCTGGAAATAGAGTTGTACGGCGTAGTAGAGCTTGTCCAGAGTGGGGGATATAAGTACTACGCCAGCCCCCGCGCCCTGCCGCAAGAATGCACCATCGAAGTACATGCCCCAGCCATCTGGTGCCTCACTTCCTGGGGAGAGAGACCGATCCTCGCTCGCCTTGAGCTGTGGTGCCTCCGTCCATTCATCCACGAAATCAGCAAGTGCGGCTCCCATGATGACCCTGGTTGTGCTGAACTCCAACTGAAACGCCTGCATCTCGATGTTCCATTCGGCGACCCTCCCAGTGGAGTTGGGGCTCCTGAGTACCCATTCCAATGGGTAGGCCGAGACGACCTTGATGGCGTGACCTTGAAAGTAGTGCCGCAGCTTACACGAGGCCACCAAGAGCGCGAGTAAGAGCTTATGAGGCATGGGGTACGGCGCCCTTGCATCCTGCAACAACATGATGATGAAGTACACTGGTTGCTCGACGAGGGTGGGTGCGCTGATGTGGCCTGTGTCTTCTAGAGGCTGAGGCACTTCCTGGGACGATGGAGCGCCCAACGCTTGGTTGCTTGGTGCAGCCTCTTCAGCCCTAGGGGCGTCCTCCTGCTGAGCTTGGTCCTCCGCTGCCGTTGTCATGGTCCTCGCGAGGCTTTCCTGGTCTTGTGTCGCCCCGGCTGAGGCCGTGGCTGGGTGGGACGCTGCCTTAGCCTGACGTTCCTCCCGAACCGCCACCAGGGCTGCGCTAGAGGAGTAGGGAGTGGTGGCACGTTAGAGCACTAGGGGCTCGAGAGGGCGCGGCGCCACCATCACGGGAGGGCTGGTAAGGTATTTCTTGAGGTCTTGAAACGCTTGGTCGGCCTCCTTTGTCCACTCAAACGGCCCCTTCTTCTTCATCAGCTGGAAGAACGGTAAGGCGCGCTCCCCCAGCTTGGAGATGAAGCGTCCTAATGTAGTCACGCGCCCGGTGAGCTTCTGCATTTCTCTGAGGGTTTGTGGCAGGCTCATGACTTCGATTGCCTTGACCTTCTCCGGGTTGGCTTCGATCCCCCTGTGGGACACGAGGAAGCCCAGCAACTTCCCTGAAGGGACGCTTAACACACATTTCTCCGGGTTGAGTCGCAGGTCTACCAGGCGAAGGCTCGCGAAGGTCTCCTCCAGGTCCTGGATCAAGTTCCTTGCCTCCCGAGACTTCACCACAATGTCATCGATGTAAGCCTCGGCGTTCTTCCCGAGCTGCCAGCCCAAGGCAATGTGCATCAGCCGTTGGAAGGTTGCACCCGCGTTGCACAACCCAAACGGCATGCAAGTGTAGCAGTATACCCCACATGGGGTCAGGAAGGCTATCTTCTCTATGTCATCCACATCCATCTTGATCTGGTGATAACCCGAAAATGCATCTAGGAAACACACCAGGTCGCACTGGGTGGTGGAGTCGACGATCTAGTCGATGCGGGGAAGCGGGAAACGGATCTTGGGGGTAGGCCTTGTTGAGGTTGTTGAAGTCGACGCACATGCGCTCCTTTCCCCCTTTTTTCGGCACGATAATGGGGTTGCCAGCCATTCAAGGTAGCGAACCTCGCGAATAACACCTGCCGCCTCCAGCTTGTGGGTTTCTTGGACGATGAAGGCTTGCTTCTCCATGGACTGCCGCCTTGCCTTCTGCTTCACAGCGCGTACATTGGGGCACACATTCAGGTGATGCTCAATCACCTCCCTTGGGACCCCCACTGGTTGCTTGGGTTCCCATGCGAACACCTCCTTGTTCGCACACAAGAATTTCACCAGCGCCTTCTCTTGGTCGGGGTCGAGGTCAGCAACTATGGTGAAGGTGGCTCCTGAGGACCCGTCTTCCTCAACTGCAACCTGCTTGGTCTCCGCCTTATCCTGAGTGAACAGCTACTTCTTTTTGGTTGGTGCAGCTTCCTTGGCCTGGGAGACGTCCGTGCCGGTGGGCAGCGACGCGGCGGCGGCCTTGAGGGTCATCTTGTGGCCAGCAGAGCCTCCTTGGTATCTCCAGCTATGGTGAGGACGCCGCTGCTCCCGGGCATCTTCATGAGGTTGTAGGCCAGATGGGTTTCTGCCATGAACTGCTCCAAGGCGGGTATCCGAGGATGGCGTTGTACGGGAGGACGATGTGGGAAATGTCGAAGTCGACCAGCTCCGTGCGGTAGTTGTCATGGGTACCGAAGGTCACGGGAAGGCGGATCTGCCCCAGGGAACTGGAGGAACCGCCTCCTACGCCCGAGAAGGGCTTGCTGGGTCGGAGCCGCTCCACCGGTACATGGAGGAGGCTGAAGGCCTTGACCGAGAGCACGTTGAGGCTGGCACCACCGTCAATGAGGGTTTTGGTGACGGCCACCTGGCAGATGGTGGGCGTGCAGAGCATCGGGAGCGCACCCGAGCAGGCGGTGTTGATGGGGTGATCTTCCAAGTCGAAGGTCAGGTCGGCCTTGGGCGCCACCCAACCCGGGGGAGCTCCTTGCCGCATGAGGATGGTGCTGATCTGGTCAAAGAACGGCTTGGCATGGCGGTCTGAGGGTGGCGCCTGCGAGCCGCCCAGGAGAGTTGCAACGACCGGGGGTGCCGGCGCCGCGTAGTTGGCGAGGAAGAGGTCGCCCAGTTCCTCCTAGGAGGCCATGGAAGACACCGGTAGGTTCAGCAGCCAAGCGCGCAGGACGCCCGTGAGGGCCATGGGAAGCCAATTAGCCATGACCTTGTCGTCGCCCCCAGCCTTGAGGACGACCTCCTCGTATGCCAGCAGGAAAACCAGCGGGTCCTCCACGCCGTCGTAGCGCGGCGGTATCTCTGGCTTGAACTTGTGCGACCACGGCACCTGCCGTAAGGCAGGGGCCAAGGCTCGGAGCCCCCTAGCCCCAGCGCTGGCACCGGCCGTCGAAGCCGGAAGCGCGATGTCCACCATGAGGGCGAAGCACAGTGTTGGCGGAGTGTGGGTCGACGGAAGGAGAAGCTCCGGCGGACCCCTACATGGCGCGCCAAATGTCGGATATCGGGTTCCGGCAAAACCCTTAAGGTTCGAACATTGGGGTGCGCACGAAGATTTCCTCCTACCGAATCATGCCCTCCGCCTCGCCATGATCTCTAAGCTAGCTCAATGAACTCACAACACAAGGGACACAAGATTTATACTGGTCCGGGCCACTGTTGTGGTGTAATACCCTACTCCTGTGTGGTGGTGGTGGATTGCCTCTTGGGCTGATGATGAACAGTACAAGGGAAGAACAGCCTCGCGAGGAGAGGTGTTGTTGAGCTGGTGTGGTGTGGAGATGAACTTAACTTGTCCCTTTCTACTGTAGTGGCTAGCCCTATTTATAAAGGCCCTGGTCCTCTTCCCAAATATTGAGCGGGAAGGGATCCAACAACGGCCATTTTGAAAGGGGACAGCTAGTACAAGCTATCATGACTAAAGGTGGTGTTCGCCTGTGAGGGAGTTCTGGGCTAGGGGGTGTCCGGATAGCCGAACTGTCATCATCGGCCGGAGTCCAAGACTATGAAGATACAAGATTGAAGACTTCGTCCCGTGTCCGGATGGGACTTTCCTTGGCATGGAAGGCAAGCTTGGCGATACGGATATGTAGATCTCCTACCATTGTAACCGACTCTGTGTAACCCTAGCCCTCTCGGGTGTCTATATAAACCAGATGGCTTTAGTCTGTAGGACGAACAACAATCATACCATAGGCTAGCTTCTAGGGTTTAGCCTCCTTGATCTCGTGGTAGATCCACTCTTGTAACACACATCATCAATATTAATCAAGCAGGACGTAGGGTTTTACCTCCATCAAGAGGGCCCGAACCTGGGTAAAACATCGTGTCCCTTGTCTCCTGTTACCATCCGCCTAGACGCACTGTTCAGGACCCCCTACCTGAGATCCGCCGGTTTTGACACCGACATTGGTGCTTTCATTGAGAGTTCCTCTGTGTCGTCACTGATAGGCTCGATGGCTTCTTCGATCATCAACAACGACGCAGTCCAGGGTGAGATCTTCCTCCCCGGACAGATCTTCGTATTCGGCGGCTTTGCACTGCGGGCCAACTCGCTTGGCTATCTGGAGCAGATCGAAAGCTACGCCCCTGGCCGTCAGGTCAGATTTGGAAGTTTGAACTTCACGGCTGACATCCGCGGGGACTTGATCTTCGATGGATTCGAGCCACAACCAAGCGCGCCGCATTGTCACGACGGGTATGATTTAGCTCTGCAGCCGGACAGTACCCTGGAGGCCGCACTCGAGCCCGCTCCGATCTTCAATTCGGGGCCGGCTGCGCAGATCGAGGATAGATGGCTAGACACCGCCTCGGGGGCTGCAACCTCTATGGCGATAGAGCCGAACACTGACCTTGTCCCTCACAAAGCTCGTGACTCCAAGGTGCCGGACTCCTTGCCGGACTCCGATCCTACCGCGCCCCCTCCAATCGAATCCGATTGGGCGCCGGTCATGGAATTCACCGCTGCGGACATCTTTCAACACTCAGCTTTCGGCGACATCTTGAGTTCGCTAAAGTATCTCCCGTTATCAGGAGAGCCCTGGCCGGACTACGGTCAGGACGGTTGGGATGTGGACGACGAAGAAATTCAAAGCCCACGCACCACCCACTCGGTAGCCACTGTCGACGATCTAACCGACATGCTAGACTACGACTCCGAAGACATCGACGGTATGGACGACGATGCCGGATACGACCAAGAACCAGCACCCATCCGGCACCGGAAAGCCACCCCAACGCACGACGTATACATGGTGGATACACCAAAAGGAAGCGACAACGAGGAAAAACGGGACGTGGAGAAGGACAACTCCCCCAACAAACAACCAAAACGGCGACGCAAGCGCCGCCCGAAGACCGGCCTCGATAAAAACGGCACCCATACGGACCCGGCCCTAGAGCAGGGCGAAGCAGTGGACGACGAACATGCCACCAAGCAACCATCCGAACATGATGAACTGGACAAGCAACCCATCCCCGGCGAAGACGATCTCACATCACCAGAGCATATGAACCTTCATAAAAGGCTCGTTGCCACTGCAAGAAGTTTGAAGAAGCAAAAGCGGAAGCTCAAAACAGCGGAGGACGCACTCAGAATGAGATGGAGCAAAGTTCTCAACACCGCAGATAAATATGGCGCTAGTCACCAGACAAAGAGCTACCCGAAGCGCAAGCTGTTGCCCGAATTTGACAAGGAGGCCTTAGAGCCCCCGCAGTCAAAAAAGAAAGAAGCCGCCTGGCCAGATAGACGACTAGATGACAGGCCAAGAGCAGCAAGGGGTGCCAAACACAAGCCGGCACACGATCCTCGGAAAAAGGATGACCCGGCCAGGTCCATCTATGGGCCAAAAAAGAAGACTCCAGGAAGCAACATAACCCGCCAAGCATTTGAAGACAACGGCACACCCAAAAACAGGGGCGCCGCACACCCACTACGTTTCACCGACGAGGTACTGGATCATGGATTTCCAGCGGGATTCAAACCCGTCAACATAGAGGCATATGACGGAACAACAGACCCCGGAGTCTGGATTGAGGATTATATCCTACACATACATATGGCCAGAGGAGATGATCTCCATGCCATAAAATACCTACCCCTCAAGCTCAAAGGGCCGGCTCGGCATTGGCTCAAAAGCCTCCCAAAAATACCATTGGAAGTTGGGAAGAGCTTGAGGATGTGTTTCGAGCAAATTTTTAGGGGACTTATGTCCGCCCTCCGGATGCAGACGATTTAAGTCACATAACTCAACAGCCCGGAGAGTCAGCACGCAAATTCTGGAACATGTTCCTCACTAAAAAGAACCAAATAGTTGACTGTCCGTACGCTGAAGCCTTAGCAGCCTTTAAACACAACGTCAGAGACGAATGGCTCGCCAGACACCTCGACCAGGAAAAACCAAGAACAATGGCCGCACTAACAAGCCTCGTGACCTGCTTTTGAGCGGGGGAAGACAGCTGGCTGGCTAGATGCATCACCAGCGACCCGAGTACATCCGAAGTCAGGGATGGAAATGGGAAATCACGACGCAGAAAAGATCAGCGCCGAAATAAGGAAAATGGCCCAAATAGTACGGCGGTCAACGCCGGATTCAAAAGCTCTAGGCCGAATAATCAAACACTGCCCCTCAAGGACAACACTGACGAGCTATCCAACCTAAACAAGATTCTGGATAGGCTATGTCAAATACACAGTACCTCCGGGAAGCCTGCAAACCATACCCACAGAGATTGTTGGGTCTTCAAGCAGTCCGGCCAACTTAACGCCGAACGCAAGGGGCTCGACACACCGAGCGAAAGTGACGACCCCCAAAAGCAGCACTCCGGAAAACAGAAGACTTTCCTACTAGAAGTCAAAACAGTTAACCTACTTCACGTGATAACACGAAAACACAGCGCGGCACCTGCCATACCAGGACACCGTCCGCAGAATGGGGATAGACCCTACCAAAATTCGCCATAGTAGCACTTCCTTCAAAGGAGTGACGCCAGGCCTTCAAGCCGATTATACAGGCTCTGTACCACTAGAGGTTGTGTTCGGTTCATCCGACAACTTCCATCGCGAAAAGCTCACTCTCCATATCGCCCCATTTCATAGTGGCCCTCGAGCACTACTGGGACGCAAAGCTTTCGCCCGCTTTAACGCAATACCACATTACACGTCTCTTACGCTTAAAATGCCCGGTCCACGCGGCATAATCTCCTTAAAGAGTAACTCTGAGTGTTCCTCGACCACGGAGAATGTGAGGCTGCCTTGACAGCCACACACTAATCCGACCTTGCAGGTCAAGGCCCCTAAAAACAGGTCATTCAGACCTCAGACACGGTTAGGCAAGTCCGGCGTAAATAAACAAGGAGCTTCCCAGCCGCATACCCCCTTTATAAGGGGCCGCGCGTATAAATGATGAGAGCCAATAAAGCTCAACTTTCTTCATCTTCCAAATTATACTTTATTTTACTACAACTTTTGCACGATATTTGTTCGAAACTAAGTCCTTCTCGTTTACAGATGAAGCACGTGCTACACCTGTCCAGGATACAGCACAACGGAGACACAGGCGCAGACATGCAGCAGGGACCCGTTGCAAGGATTCTTTTGAGATTAAGACCCTGTGTAAACCTTTCTTACTGTCTCTTGTTGATACACATCCCTCGGTTTCCTACCATAGCCGAGGAGGAGGCTGATGTTTTGGCATCGGCCGCGTCAGAAGTTCCAGCCTGGACCTGGACACTAGGGGCTTAGGGCATTGTTCTGCCCGGTATCATAAAGACCGAACACCTCAGGGAGTGTTCGGCGTCTCGAGTTAGGCCTTATATGCATCAGCTCCGAATCATGTCTTTGGTCAAATGTTGGGTTTGCCCGGCTCCTGTGTTTTGCTACCTTACGTTCCGCTCCATCGGCTAACGCGGCACCAGGAGAACTACTGCGATTGTGCCCCGGTTCGGCCGGGCGAGCACCTCAGTAGAGAAAGCCGAAAACTGACTGTCATGATATAGCGAGAGACTGGTCAACTACTCGATCGACCATTGGAATGTTTAGAATTCCTCCGCTTTGACGAAGGACCGCTTCCCGGTCAGGCACATACGCGCCCCGAGTTCAGAGAAGAGCGGTGCCGCTAGGGGCTATATAGTAGCCCCACATTCGAGCTCCTATGTCTAGGTGAAAGTGATAAAGCATTATAGTCCGGTTGCCTAGTTTGCTACGCTATCTCCTCCTTAAAAGGACCAAGACGTTAGATTAAGTGTGAAAAAGCGCTTTTCTTTTTGCAAACACCCCCGCACCATGTGCATGGGGGCTGAAGCCAAAGACTGCCATCTTTCAGATTATACATACATATACGGCCGCACAGGAGATAGTTCAATACTTGAACGCACAAGTATAAAAAGCTATTGCATTATAAATATGATCTCAGAAATCATACATGTCATTTAAACATAACATCTTTCGAGCACTGCGACTCTATTAAACGAGCGCCCTGCAGGACTTCCTCAAAATAGTGCTCGGTGGGGAATCGGCTTTTGTCCGAACCCCGGGATGCAACAGCGGTGGCATCCATCTCCGCCCAGTATGTCTTAACACAGGCGAGAGCCATCCGTGCACCTTCTATGCATGACCGCTTCATCGCCCTGATATGCAGCACCACCCCAAGGAATTGCTGCAACAAGCCAAAATAACTCTTTGGCTTGGGCCTTTCCAGCCACAGATGAGCGACCACATCCGTCATGGCAAGTCCGGATAATCTATTCAGCTCAGCCCACTCAACCAGCCGATCACTCAACGGAAGTGGACGCTCCGGACTATGGAATTGAGACCAGAAAAGCTCTTCCATTTCGTGATCCTTCTGGCTTCGGAAGTGCACGACTGCGTCCGCCGCACTCGCCGCCAAATCCAGATAAGGATCCTCCGCACCGCACAATCGGCCCAGCTGAGCATACTTTGGATCCGTGAACTTCCTATGCAGCATAAAGGGCTTTCCAGCCACAATGTCTCCGACCTGACGCAGTTCCTCCTTCATAGCCCGCATCGCACTACGGGCATCCTTGGCTTCGGTGTTGGCCTTCTTCAGGTCCTCTTGCTCCGCTCGGCATTCTCTTTCAAGAACCTCCTGGCGGTAGGTAGCATCTTTTAACTTCGCGGCCATTCCGGCCATCTCCTCCCTGCTTCGGCAGTGAGCAGCCTTCTCGGCTTCTAGCTCTTCCGCTGCCTTCGAGGCAGCCGCCTCGCTTTTTCTGGCTTGCTCCTTGGCCCGAGCAAGCTCTGCTCGAAGGTCTTCCACAGCAGCAGCACCATCTGCATCAAGCATACAAATTGTAAGGAATGGGCGTCAGCTCCCTTACTAGGCGACCGCGGAGTAACCACATACCTTGTGACTCATCAAGTCGTTTATTGACCATCGAGATGTCCGCATCCGCAATGTCGAGTTGCCTCTTCAGCTCGGCAACTCCATTAGTCCGGCTGGCCACCGAACGTTCCGCACCTACATAGGAAAGGCGACAATCTATAACTGAAATTATGATCCTCGGCACGTTGTCGCTTTCGACAGCATACCAAGTCTCAGGGGCTACTATCTATACAGGGCGCACTTCATGTGCAAAACTGTCAAAAGGTATGTCATTTTTTGCGTACCTCAAACCCCGTCAGCAAACTTCCGACGGCCTCACACAACCCGCTTTCGGCGGACGAGATCCTCTCAATCACCATACTCATTAATGTGCGGTGATCTTCTGAGATAGACGCCCTCTTGAGCAAATCCTGCAGCTCCACCGGCCGTACCCCAATGGGTGCTGGACTCTCCGGCCCCGCCAGACTCGGGGAGACCCTCTGTGATGACACCTCAGGGTTGTCCGCCCCGCCAGACGGGGCGGCAGATGGAGGCGTCTCGCTCTCCATCATCTCCGGACGAAGGTCCCCCGAAGTTGAGCTCTGCTGAGATGGGCTGAGATCCGAACTACAAGGTGAAAACTTCGGTTACCTTTGGAAATAATATAGAGGCGTTCCCTATTACAAAATTCCCCCTTTTTACTTACGGCTCGCTGGAGGGCTGATTCCCCGAGGAGACAGTACGGCCGGGGCTCTTCCCAGCACATGACCTTCCGGTACAGATTTCTTTCCCCGCTTTGAGGCCTTGGCCTCCGGGTCTTCGGAAGCGGTCCTCTTCTCCCCCTGGAAGGAGGGACTCTCGATTCCTCCCTTACTGAAAGCCTCCTTGGCAGAGGTGGTAGTTCCCCTATGCCCCCCTTCACCCTCCTCCGAAGGTGCAACCTCCAACATTTTGATTAACACGGGATCCTTCATGGTCTCATGGAGGGGGGCCGGACACCGTATCAGTTTTGCTTGCGCTATCCACTCCTGTCCAAGGGATAGCTGGTTAAAAGGCAAACCCACGATAAATAAATGGACGATGTGGCCGGACACAGGGCTACTTACTTGAGTATCCGGGCGATTACAGCTTAGGCCAGCATCCTCGATCATGTCCGGACGCATCTCTTGCGATCCGAAGAACAGTTTGTACATCTCCGCGGGTGTCAAACCCATGAAGTTTTGAAGAGCTCGTGGCCCCTTCGGATTAAATTCCCACAGGCGGAGGGGGCGACATTTGCAGGGCAGTAGGCGCCGGATCAGCATAACCTGTACCACTACGACCAGATTGATCTCCCTTTCTTGGAGGCCTTGAATCCGGTCCTGCAACAGGGGTACGTCTTTGGACGGCCCCCAGTCATGCCCCTTGTTGACCCATGATGTCAACTGTTGTGGAGGGCCCGAGCGGAAGACGGGCGGCGGCGTCTGCCTGCTGCCCCTGGGAGCGGTGATATAGAACCACTCCTGTTGCCACAAGCCGAGCTCCTCCTGAAAAGAGCCCTCAGGCCATGGAGCATCGGCCCTCTTGCTTATAATCGCCCCGCCACACTCTGCCTGACGCCCCTCAATCATCTTCGGCTCCACGTTGAAGGTTTTGAGCCACAAGCCGAAGTGAGGGGTAGTGCGGAGGAAGGCTTCGTAGACGACAATGAATGATGAGATGTGGAGGATGGACTCCGGAGCCAAGTCATGGAATTCCAGCCCATAGTGAAACATGAGCCCCCTCACGAAGGGATCCATCGGGAAGCCTAAACCCCGACGGAGGTGAGACACGAACACGATGCTCTCGCCGGGCTCGTGAGTAGGAATAATTTGCCCTCGGGCAGGCAACCTATGCGAAATCTCGTAGGTCAAATACCTGGCGTCTCTTAGCTTTAGCACGTCTTCTTCCGTGATGGAAGAGGGCATCCACCGGCCTCGTAGGTCGGAGCCGGACATTGTCAAAGGTCGAAGGTACCCGAATCTGGAGCCCTGGGTGTTGGAACTCGGGGCGAGGGGCAGATTCGATTGAGGATTGAAGAAAAAGAACGGGCCTTGGTCTCATTATAAAGAGGAAGAATACCAAGAGCCATCCCCGTGACCGTTTGGAACATGCCTTCGATGGAGGGGGCATGGCAACGGGCGCGCATGGGTTACCCACGTCCGTATTATGAGAATCCCGGAATAAGGGGAACACGATCTCTGCTTCGACAAGATGTGCCAAGGGAACCGCTTCGCTAAACGCGCTGAGGTGGTACAATAAAAACGATTCTAGTAAAGGCTTGGTAGTGGTGTGACGTCACGCCACAAAATATGTCAGCTGATTGAACTTGTGTCATATTATTCTCTCTACGGTGGTACATGGAATTTATTTTTGCAGAGCCGGACACTATCCTGGTGTTCACAATCTTCTATATATTATTCGGAGGAAGAACCCGCCTTGCAATGCCGAAGACAATATGCGCGCCGGACTCATCGTCATTGAAGCCTGGTTCAGGGGCTACTGAGGGAGTCCCGGACTAGGCGGTGTCCGGATAGCCGAACTATCATCATCGGCCGGACTCCAAGACTATGAAGATACAAGATTGAAGACTTCGTCCCGTGTCCGGATGGGACTTTCCTTGGCGTGGAAGGCAAGCTTGGCGATACGGATATGTAGATCTCCTACCATTGTAACCGACTCTGTGTAACCCTAGCCCTCTCCAATGTCTATATAAACCGGATGTCTTTAGTCCGTAGGACGAACAAAAATCATACCATAGGCTAGCTTCTAGGGTTTAGCCTCCTTGATCTCGTGGTAGATCCACTCCTGTAACACACATCATCAATATTAATCAAGCAGGATGTAGGGTTTTACCTCCATCAAGAGGGCCCAAACGTGGGTAAAACATCGTGTCCCTTGTCTCCTGTTACCATCCGCCTAAACGCACAGTTCGGGACCCCCTACCCGAGATCCGCCGGTTTTGACACCGACAGCCTGTCAAAGGCGCTGATGGTGACGCCGTCTTGGGCTCCATGGTAACCTCCGTCTTGCCGTTCTACTGGTCTTTGTCTTGTTGCACCGATACGGAAACCTTTGCCCGATGCCTCGGTACTCCGCGCCTGCGCTCGCCCCCTTAGCACCAAAGAGGAAACAAGGATGCTACGTGCGCTGGTGCTCGCCTGGCACTCGCCTGGCCTTGGTCATCATGGCTTGCATCACGGGAACCTCACGAGGTACCCTTTGCCTTGATCTCTCTGCCCCATTGCGAGCCTGCCTAGTGAGGCCGCCCCTGAGGAGGCCTTGTGTCATCTGCCCCGCGAGGCTCGGCCCCTCGCGAGGGTCTTGAGTGTTGGTTGATGAAGATGGGCCGTATTGGGCCACTGGTGGAGCCATGCCATGGGCCGCAGGCAGGCAGGCAAGTCTGGGGACCCCTGTTCCTAGAACGCGGACATATTTGTCCCTAGGAAATCAATAACTAGACCGGTAATCACTATTGCAATTTTATATGAGGGAGAGGCATAAGCTAACATACTTTTTCTTCCTGGATGATATGCACTTATGATTGGAACTCTAGCAAACATATTTAACTACTAAAGATCATTAAGGTAAAAACCCAACCATAGCATTAAATTATGAAGTCCTCTTGATTCCCATACAAAACAACCTACTTACTCGGGTATGTGCTTCTGTCACTCAGGCCACCCACCATAAGCAAAACATGAACATACTGCAAACTCTACAACAGGGATCCCTCATGCTTGTGCGACACAGAGAGCACCATAGGACAGCACCGATAATAAAACATGCAACTCAAACCAATCACGATCATCAATGAACCCATAGGACAAAATGGATCTACTCAAACATAATAAGATAGCAATACATCATTGGAAAATAATATATAGCGATGATCACCATGTCCAAGTAGATATTAGAGCAGGGAGAAGAGGTGTGACACTACTTCATAGAGGGGGAGAGAGTTGGTGATGACGGCAGCGAAGTTGTTGGTGTACATCTTCGTCACGATGTTGGCCCCGGCGGTTTTCCGGTGCCACCGGGATAGAGGGGGAGCCCCCCCCTCCTTCTTTTACCTTGACATTCCCCTAGATGGGAGAAGGGTTTCCCCTCTGGTTCATGGCCTCCATGTTGGCGGAGGGGCGGGAGACCCTCCGAGATTGGACCTCTCTCTCTGTTTCCTTCTGTTTCTGCGCTCTCAGATTCTGGCCTTGCACCGTTTCTTAAATTCCTGGAGATCCATAACTCCGATTGGGATGAAATTTTAACATGATTTCTATCCGGATATTAGCTTTCTTGCGGCGAAAGAAGGGCCCCAACCGCCTTACAGAGTGGCCCCGAGGGTCAGGGGTGCGTCCAACCCCCTAGGGCGCGCCCCCTGTCTCGTGGACTCCTTGGGCATCGTCTCACGTTGATTCTTTTTCCCAAAAATTACATATATTCCAATAAAATCTTTGTAAGTTTTTATCATGTTTGGACTCTGTTTGATATGGATTTTCTGTGAAACAAGAAAACATGCAACAAACAGGAACTGACACTGGGCACTAGATCAACATCTTAGTCCCAAAAGGAGTATAAAAATTTGCCAAAAGTATGTAAAAGTTGTAGAATATTGGCATGGAAAAATAAAAAATTATAGATACAACGGAGAAGTATCAGCATCCCCAAGCTTAATTCCTGCTCGTCCTTGAGCAGCTAAATGATAAAAAAGATAATTTTTGATATGGAATGCTAACTACCATAATCTTGATCATATAATCTAATCATGGGATGAATATTAAGACACAAGTGATTCAAAACAATAGTCTATCATTTGGCATTAAGACAATAATACTTCAAGCATACTAATAAAGAAATCATGTCTTCTCAAAATAACATGGCCAAAGAAAGTTATCCCTACAAAATCGTATGGTCTGGCTATGCTCGATCTTCACCACACAAAGTATTTAAATCATGCACAACCCCGGTTTTAGCCAAGCAATTGTTTCATACTTTAGTATTCTCAAATGTTTTCAACTTTCACGCAATACATGAGCGTGAGCCATGGATATAGCACTATAGGTGGAATAGAAGGTGGTTGTAAGTATGGGACAAAAGAGGAGAAGTTATATCGAACCCACAAGTATAGGGGATTAGTTGTAGCCTCTTCCGATAAGTAAGAGTGTCGAACCGAATGATGAGCTAAAGGTAGAACACATATTCCCTGAAGTTATATCGACCATCGATACAACTCTACGCACGCTTAGCGTTCGTTTTACCTAGAACAAGTATGCAACTAGAAGTACTTTGTAGGTGTTTTTCCATAGGTTTGCAAGATAATAAATAGAACGTAAATAAAAAGTAGGGGCTGTTTAGATAAAGAAGCAACTAAATTAGTTTTAGTAGAGAGCTTTTTGTCAAAAGAAAGTTATTTGTCCCTAGGAAATCGATAAATAGACCGGTAATCACTATTGCAATTTTATATGAGGGAGAGGCATAAGCTAACATACTTTCTCTTCTTGGATGATATGCACTTATGATTGGAACTCTAGCAAACATCTGTAACTACTAAAGATCATTAAGGTAAAAACCCAACCATAGCATTATTATCAAGTCCTCTTTATTCCCATACAAAACAACCTACTTACTCAGGTCTGTGCTTCTGTCACTCATGCCACCCACCATAAGAAAATCATGAACATATTGCAAACCCTACAGCGGGGATCCCTCACGCTTGTCCGACACAGAGAGCACCGTAGGACAGCACCGATAATAAAACATGCTACTCAAACCAATCACGATCATCAATGAACCCATAGGACAAAACGGATCTACTCGAATATCATAGGATAGTCATACATCATTTGGAAATAATATAAAGCGTTGAGCACCATCTTCAAGTAGATATTAGAGCGGGGAGAAGAGGTGTTACACTACTGCATAGAGGGGGAGAGAGTTGGTGATGACGGCGGCGATGTTGTAGGTGTACATCTTTGTCACGATGTTGGCCCCGACGGTGTTCCGGCGCCACCGAGAGAGAGGGGGAGAGCCCTCCTTCTTCTTCTTCCTTGACATTCCCCCTAGATGGGAAAAGGGTTTCCCCTCTATTCCATGGCCTCCATGGCGGCGGAGGGGAGGGAGCCCCTCCGAGATTTGACCTGTCTCTATGTTTCCTTCTATTTCTGCGCTCTCAGATTCTGGCTTTTCACCGTTTCTTAAATTCCTGGAGATCCGTAACCCCGATTGGACTGAAACATTAACACGATTTCTATCCGGGTATTATCTTTCTTGCGGCGAAAGAAGGGCCCCAACCGCCTTACAAAGTGGCCCCGAGGGTCAGGGGCGCGCCCTACCCCTTGGTGCCCCCTATCTCGTGGACTCCTCGGGCATGGTCTCGCGTTCATTCTTTTTCCCAAAAATTACATATATTCTAATAAAATCTCTGTAAGTTTTTATCGCGTTTGGACTCTATTTGGTATTGATTTTTTGTGAAATAAGAAAACATGCAACAAACAGGAACTGGCACTGGGCAATGGATGAACATCTTAGTCCCAAAAATAGTATCAAACGTTACCAAAAGTATGTAAAAGTTGTACAATATTGCCATGGAACAAACAAAAATTATAGATACGACGGAGACGTATTAGCATCCCCAAACTTAATTCATGCTTGTCCTTGAGTAGGTAAATGATAAAAAAGATATTTTTTGATATGGAATGCTAACTAGCATAATCTTGATCATATAATCTAATCATGGCATGAATATTAAGACATGAGTGATTCAAAGCAATAGTCTATCATTTGGCATTAAGAAAATAAAACTTCAAGCATACTAATAAAGCAATCATGTCTTCTAAAAATAACATTGCCAAAGAAAGTTATCCCTACAAAATCGTATGGTCTGGCTATGCTCCATCTTCACCACACAAAGTACTTAAATCATGCACAACCCCGGTTTTAGCCAAGCAATTGTTTGATACTTTAGTATTCTTAAACTTTTTCGTCTTTCACGCAATACATGACCGTGAGCCATGGATATAGCACTATAGGTCGAATAGAAGGTGCTTGTAAGTATGAGACAAAAGAGGAGAAAGTTATATCGATCCCACAAGTATAGGGGATCAGTTGTAGCCTCTTTCGATAAGTAAGAGTGTCGAACCCAACGAGGAGCTAAAGGTAGAACACATATTCCCTCAAGTTATATCGATCATCGATACAACTCTACGCACGCTTAAAGTTCGCTTTACCTAGAATAAGTATGAAACTAGAAGTACTTTGTAGGTGTTTTTGGATAGGTTTGCAAGATAATAAAGGTAATGTAAATAAAAAGCAGGGGCTGTTTAGATAAACAAGCAACTAAATTAATTTTAGTAGAGAGCTTTTTGTCACAAGAAAGTTATTTGTCCCTAGGAAATCGATAACTAGTTCGGTAATCACTATTGCAATTTTATATGAGGGAGAGGCATAAGATAACATACTATCTCTTCTTGGATGATATGCACTTTTGATTGGTACTCTAGCAAACATCCGTAACTACTAAATATCATTAAGATAAAAACCAAACCATAGCATTAAATTATCAAGTCCTCCTTATTCCCATACAAAACAACCACTTACTTGGGTTTGTGCTTTTGTCACTCGCGCCACCCACCATAAGCAAATGATGAACATATTGCAAACCCGACAGCAGGGATCCCTCACGCTTGCGTGACAGAGAGATCACCATAGGACAACATCAATAATAAAACATGTAACTCAAAGCAATCACGATCATCAATGAACCCATAGGACAAAACGGATCTACTCAAACATCATAGGATAGCCATACAACATTTGGAAATAATATATAGCATTGAGCACCATGTTCAAGTAGATATTAGAGCGGTAAGAAGAGGTGTTACACTGTTGCATAGAGGGGGAGAGAGTTGGTGATGATGGCGGTGAAGTTGTTGGTGTACATCTTCGGCACGATGTTGGCCCCGGCGGCGTTCTGGCACCACCGAGAGAGAGGGGGAAAGCCCTCCTTCTGCTTCTTCCTTAAAATTCCCCCTAGATGGGAGAAGGATTTCCCCTATGGTCCATGACCTCCATAGCGGTGGAGGGGCGGGAGCCCCTCCAAGATTGGACCTCTCTCCGTTTCCTTCTGTTTCCGCGCTCTCAGATTCTGTCCTTTCAGCATTTCTTAAATTCCCGGAGATCCGTAACTCCGATTGGGCTGAAATTTTAACATGATTTCTATCCAGATATTAGCTTTCTTGCAGCGAAAGAAGGGCCCCAACCGCCTTATAGAGTGGCCCCGAGGGTTGGGGGGGCCTACCCCTTGGCCCCCCAGTCTCATGGACTCCTCGGACATCGTCTCTCGTTGATTCTTTTACCCAAAAATTACATATATTACAATAAAATCTCTATAAGTTTTTATCGTGTTTGGACTCCGTTTGATATGGATTTTCTGCGAAACAAGAAAACATGCAACAAACAGGAACTGGCACTGGGCACTTGATCAACATCTTAGTCCCAAAAATAGTATAAAAAGTGGCCAAAAGTATGTAAAAGTTGTAGAATATTGGCATGGAACAATCAAAAATTATAGATACCACGAAGACGTATCAGCATCCCCAAGCTTAATTCCTGCTCGTCCTTGAGTAGGTAAATGATAAAAAAGATAAGTTTTGATATGGAATGCTACCTAGAATAATCTTGATCATATAATCTAATCATGGCATGATTATTAAGACACGAGTGATTCAAAGCAATAGTCTATCATTTGGCATTAAGACAATAATACTTCAAGCATACTAATAAAGCAATCATGTCTTCTCAAAATAACATGGCCAAAGAACGTTATCCCTACAAAATCGTATGGTCTGGCTATGCTCCATCTTCACCACACAAAGAATTTAAATCTTGCACAACCCCGATTTTAGCCAAGCAATTGTTTCATACTTTAGTATTCTCAAACTTTTTCAACTTTCATGCAATATATGAGTGTGAGCCATGGATATAGCATTATAGGTGGAATAGAAGGTGGTTGTAAGTATGATACAAAAGAGGAGAAAGTTATATCGAACCCACAAGTATAGGGGATCAGTTGTAGCCTCTTTTGATAAGTAAGAGTGTCGAACGCAATGAGGAGCTAAAGGTAGAACACATATTCCCTCAAGTTATATCCACCATCGATACAACTCTACGCACGCTTAACGTTCGCTTTACCTAGAACAAGTATTAAACTAGAAGTACTTTGTAGGTGTTTTTGGATGTGTTTGCAAGATAATAAATATAACGTAAACAAAAAGTAGGGGCTGTTTAGATAAAGAAGCAACTAAATTAGTTTTAGTAGAGAGCTTTTTATCACAAGAAAGTAATTTGTCCCTAGGAAATAGATAACTAGACCGATAATCACTATTGCAATTTTATATGATGGAGAGGCATAAGCTAACATACTGTCTCTTATTGGATGATATGCACTTATGATTGGAACTCTAGTAATCATCTGTAACAATTAAAGATCATTAAGGTAAAAACCCAACCATAGCATTGAATTATAAGGTCCTCTTTATTCCCATACAAAACAACCTACTTACTCGGATATGTGCTTTTGTCACTCACACCACCCACCATAGGAAAATCATGAACATATTGCAAACCCTACAGCGGGGATCCCTCACGCTTGGGCGACACAGTGAGCACCATAGGACATCACCGATAATAAAACATGCAAGTCAAACAAATCACGATCATCATTGAACCCATAGGACAAAACGGATCTACTCAAAGATCATAGGACTTCCATACATCATTGGGATATAATATATAGCGTTGAGCACCATTGTCGGTGTCAAAACCGGCGGATCTCGGGTAGGGGGTCCCGAACTGTGTGTCTAGGCGGATGTAACAGGAGACAAGGGACACGATGTTTTTACCCAGGTTCGGGCCCTCTCGATGGAGGTAAAACCCTACTCCTTCTTGATTAATATTGATGATATGGGTAGTACAAGAGTTGATCTACCACGAGATCAGAGAGGCTAAACCCTAGAAGCTAGCCTATGGTATGATTTTTGTTCGTCCTACGGACTAAATCTCTTCGGTTTATATAGACACCGGAGAGGGCTAGGGTTACATAGAGTTGGTTACAATGGGAGGAAATCTTCATATCATATCACCAAGCTTGCCTTCCACGCCAAGGAAAGTCCTATCCGGACATGGGACGACGTCTTCAATCTTGTATCTTCATAGTCTGGGAGTCTGGCCAAAGGTCATAGTCCGGCCATCCGTACACCCCCTAATCCAGGACACCCTCAGTAGCCCCCGAACCAGGTTTCAATGACGGTAAATCCGGCGCACGAGTTTGTCTTCGGCATTGCAAGGCGGGTTCTTCTCCAAATTCCATGTTCCTGTCAAATAGTGTCCGGCTTCTAGTGCCTACTGCTCTCCTCAGCTTCTGTGCCCAATAATGACCATCTTCCACGTGTCAAACGAATGCGAAAAGCCAGGTTTTTTTTACATTTACCCCCCCCCTGGCCGCGTAAATGAGCCGCCCATAAAATAGATGAGGATTTAGATCCAACTCGCACCACCTTCCCTCCGTGAGCATTCATCAAAGTGCTTTCGACAGAGATCCATTCCACCATGGGCGGTCGAGGCAGCTCCTCCTCTCGCCTCTCCAGCCCTCGGCCCGGAGGTTGGGAGCGGTGTTTCGTCCCGCATAGTAAGCTAGTAGCACTTCAATCCAAGGGGCTACTCCCCCCAGCATATATGGTCCCAGTTCGAGCCGGGATTGCCACCAATAGCAGTGGAGAGCAGGCGGAGAGCGTCCCTAATCCCTCCCAAGGAGAGAGGGTATGCCTAGTCCCTTATTTAATAAGAGGTCTCGGATTTCCAATTCATCCTTTTCTCCGAGGGCTACTGGAGTTTTACGGCCTCCAGCTACACAACCTCACGCCTGCCTCCGTACTGCATATTGCGGGCTTCGTGGCCCTCTGCGAGCTATTTTTGGGCATTGAGGCCCACTTCGCGCTGTGGAAGAGGTTGTTCTGCCTTGTGCCCCGCTCTCAAGAGGGGTCAATTTATCAAGTGGGCGGAGCCGAACTATGGCGCATCGCCGGGACCGGATATCTATCTTGAACCCCAAAGAATGCATTCGAGGACTGGCCTTTGGAATGGTTTTATGTGGACGACGTCCCCCTACCGGACCATGTACGGACCGGCCTCCCTGATTTCAATAATGCTCCATTGAAGAAACGCCTGAGCTGGCACCCACGGAACCGTCAGAGGGAAACTGACAGGGACGTCCTTTACCTGATGAGCCGGATACAGTTGCTGGCTCATTTCGGACTGACCATGATCGAGGTCCTGGCCACATGCATTATGCGGGGGGTGCAGTCGCTTCAGTACAAAGGCCACCCCATGTGGGATTTCAACGGGGAGGACGACGCCACCCGGTGCGGTCGCAAGGGGCCGGATTCGGCTGCCACTCTAACGAAGATCTTATCCGCTTTGTACAAGGGAGAAGAAGAGGAATTCCTCTGTGTCAACCCACGGGGCGGATTCTCCATGTACAGTCCTCCAAGCTGGGTGAGCAAACATTTTCACTTGCCTACCCGTTTTCAAATTCCCACAATTGAGTACTTAGTCTAGCGATTTTAACAGAGGAGCTGCGCCAGACCGTGAAGGAGATAAACAGCCCTCCTCCACAACCCGAGGACCCGAAACGGTCCCTCGATCCAGACTCCCAAGAGGATCCGGACTTTTGTGTGGAGCTAATTGATGGGGTGTTTCATCAATTGAGTAAGGACAATACCTTAGTGGCCATTACGGCCGACTATCATGGACTACTTCCGGCCTCAAAGGTAACCGAGACCGAAGACCCAGCACTTTCAAGAGGATCCATCCATGCCTTATTTTGATTGCCGTAAACCAATAGTGTTTCGTTTTGCAGGGGAAATCCTTGAGGCGGAGGGCCGAGCCCGCGGTGGGTAGCCAACAAGGGCCGTTGAAGCCAGGCGGGCTAAAGAGAAGTGCGGACCGAATCGAGACTCCGGCACAACGGTAGGGCGTACAATTTTAACGCCTAGGGTTTATGCCCTCAAGTCACACTAACGCTCATGCTCTCCTCAGGAAGAAGAGCGCCCGCCGGACTATGCCCACCGGCCAGGCTTCAAGGCCGGGTCCGGAAGCGGAGGTGAACACGGGGCGCGCACCAGACGTTCCTCCGACAGAGGACGCAGACGGGCTGTCTGCCACAAATTCAGAGGTGGAGAGTGCCATGAACCACAGGCGTCGCCGAACTATTCTTCGTGACACATGTTTTTCCCAAGAGGCGTTGGATGCCTTTAATACGGGAGATGCGTACCTCCGTGCCGCTCAAAATGGTCTAGCCCGAGCCACAGAGCATTATGTGAAAGACATACGGGTGAGTAAATCTAATGGTTATATATGTCAGTAGCCCCCGAGACTTGAAACAGTTAAAATAACTGATTTAACGATCATATGATATGCAGGATCTTACAAAAAAGAATATGCAACTGTCCCAAGAGCTGGAAGAATGCAAGGCCCAATTAGAGGCCGCACTGGCCACTTCAGAGAGCACCAAGGGGGCTTCCTCAGGTAATATACGCTTCGAAAGGTAATTCTATTGGGACGTGCGACATATGTGCAATTCTGACAATAACAGTGCAGATGGGGCCGGATTGAATCCGGACAAGCAACAACTCCTGCGCCAGCTAAAGGCCGGCGAGAGCGTGCTAACGAGGGTGAGGCAAGAGAAGAACAAGCTTCAAGACACCAACACCCAGCTGGGCGAGGAACTGAAGGATGTTCGTGCTCAGTTGTCTGATTCCGTAAAGGAGAATCGACGACTTCGACGCGGCATTTTTAGTAAGTGCTTAAGCGAATCTTCGAAAAAGAGTTCGGCGGGGAAGTCGATTAACAGAGCTATGTCTGCAGATATGCTGACAGGTCGGCCCGCGGAGGAAATGCCCGGTTCTGCGGGGGATCTTCTCCCCGAGCTATTGCAACTGCACGAGCGAGTTCGGCAGACGATGCAAGGCGTCGTCCAGGCTTTGTGGCCATCCCTCTCCCTGCCCGAAGGCCTTGAAGAGCTTGCAGAGAAGCTGAAGGGAGTGCAGCAGCGCTTCCGTTTATGGAAGATATCAGGCTGCCGTCAAGGCGCCAGGGAGGCGTGGGCCATGGTGAAGACGCGGTACACAAAGGCTGACCCAAACCACATGGCCGAAGTTGGCCCCTTGGGGCCCGATCCCTGTCAGTTTAGTGTATGGCCAGGTAGAGCTGGCTGCCAAGTATTCCCAACAGGACTGTAAATTAGACAGCCTGTTGGATGGTATTGAAGAAGAATATACCCAGTGAAATTGACTATGTAATTTAAAATGACATGTAAAATGCCTTCTAGCCGGATTGTAGATCGTTTGTCATTGCGGACCTTTTCGCTTCAACCTCAGGACCCGATAGTCCGAAGTGTGTCCAAATACCCTCTCGGTTATGTAAGAACCGAGGTATGCATGGAGACCAGGCGTAGGGGTCATAAGTGCTTTAGCAGACAAGTGCCCAACTAGTTATGTTATATTACATGGTTAGTAAGAAACATCTTCCAGGGAGAATAGTTCCGTTAGGGGTTCCTTTCCCTGGGAGGCATGCCCTAAAGTGCATGTTCGGACTGCGTAGAAAAGCGGAAAAGCATCTGGGGGCAGATAAATAAACAAGTGAAAAGTCATCTTTTAGTTCACCGACCGAATATTCCCTTAAGAACGCTAGCTTTCAGCTTCACCCAGTCTGAGGTACACACCCGGCTGACCCGACAATAACAATCGCAGAGGTGCTCCCTTTACCACCTAGCCGAACAAACGGGAACGTAGGGGTAAGCACAGGAGCCAGGCAACCCAGCTTGGCCAAAACTTAAGTCATATCGACGCATATAATGGTGCATAAAAGGTTCATGCGGAAGTGTCACACATGTTTTGGGCATGGAGCCCGTGTATATAAGCTTCTGATAAAGAAGCCCCCAGGTATAATGAGTGCGGGTGGCGCGTCAATTATGTGCGAACAATCGCGCAGGCAAGCCCCTAAAGGCTTGGGAGAAAGAAAGAATGAAGGAGGAGAAGAATACCAGGAAGCTAAATTTAAAAAAAAGGAAGGTGACAGAAGAAGGAGACGAACACAGAGTCCGGCGCTAGGCGTAGAATCTTCGTAGGTGTGCTGCGTTCCATGGGTTCGGCTCGAGTCGGTTGTCCGATGCATTTCGCAGACGGTATGCTCCACCAGTCAGGACATGGTCGATTATGAAGGGACCCTCCCATTTGGGCTTGAGTTTGTCCTTTTTCTTGTCCGGCAGGCGTAGAACTAGTTCGCCAACATTGTAAGTTTTGGCCCGTACTTCTCTGCTTTGATATCGTTGAGCCTGCTGTTGATAGAATGCGGGATGGGCCTTTGCCACGTCGCGCTCTTCCAATGCGTCCAAGCTGTCCTGCTGATCGAGCTCGGATTCTCTTTCTTCATACATGCGCACACGAGGTGAGTCATGAATTATGTCGCAGGGCAAGACTGCCTCTGCGCCGTATACCATAAAAAATGTTGTGAATCCGGTAGTGCGATTCGGCGTGGTCCGCAGCCCCCAGAGTATGGAGTCAAGCTCCTCTACCCAGTGCATGTTAGATTCCTTGAGGGATCACACTAATCTGGGTTTGATGCCGCTCATGATTAGACCGTTGGCTCGCTCGACTTGACCGTTAGTTTGTGGGTGATAGACTGAAGCATAATCGAGCTTAATGCCCATGTTTTTGCACCAGAGTTTAACTTCATCGGCCGTAAAATTTGTGCCGTTGTCAGTAATGATGTTGTGGGGGACGCCATAACGATGTACAACCCCTAATATGAAGTCTATCCCCGGTCTGGATTCGGCCGTCTTAACAGGCTTGGCCTCTATCCATTTGGTGAATTTATCCACCATGACCAGTAGATATTTTTGCTTGTGGGTTCCTCCTTTAAGGGGTCCAACCATGTCAAGCCCCCAGACCGCAAAAGGCCAGGTAATGGGTATGGTTTGTAGGGCGGTAGGCGGCATGTGGCTTTGATTAGCGAATAATTGGCAACCGACGCATCACTGGACCAAGTCCTGAGCGTCTGCCCGGGCCGTCGGCCAATAAAATCCGGTACGGAAGGCCTTGCTCACAAGGGCTCGGGCTGTCGCGTGGTGCCTGCCGAGTCTGGCATGAATTTCGGTTCCGCCCTTCCTCTTTGGAGATACACCTTTGAAGGACTCCGGTGGTGCTTTCCTTATAAAGCTCTCCTTCGTGGACTTTATAGGCTTTAGATCGCCGCACTATGAAGTGTGCCTCATTTTGGTCCTCGGGGAGTTCCTGCCTAGTTAAGTAGGCTAAGAATGGTTCTGTCCATGGGGCAATTACTCCCATTATTACATGGGCTGAGGGTGTGTCTTCGTCGACGGAGTCTTCAATTGTGTCAGGGTGTTCGGGGTCAGGTGATGCGGCCCGGTTCGGATTGTTAATTCCGGATTCCCCTTCCCATTGTACGGATGGCTTGAATAGCCTTTCCAGGAAAATTTTGGGGGGTACTGCATCACGCTTTGCACCGATGCGTGCCAGGACATCTGCTGCCTGATTATTTTCCCGGGCTATATGGTGGAAATCCAGCCCTTCGAACCGAGCTGGCATATTTAGGACGGCGTTGCGATAAGCTGCCATTTTCGGATCTTTGGCGTCAAAGTCTCCATTTATTTGGGATATCGCGAGGTTCGAATCCCCACGCACCTCTAGGCGTTGAATGCCCATGGAGACTGCCATCCGGAGGCCATGTAGAAGGGCCTCATATTCGGCTGCATTGTTGGAGTCCGTATACATTATCTGGAGTACATATTGGACTATATCTCCTGTTGGGGACGTCAGGACGACGCCAGCCCCCAGACCCGCCAGCATTTTGGAGCCGTCGAAGTGCATGGTCCAGTTGGAATATGTGCCATACTCTTTAGGGACTTCGGCTTCAGTCCATTCAGCGACAAAGTCGGCCAAGGCTTGCGACTTGATGGCTCATCGTGGCTTATATGTTATGTCGAATGGGAGGAGCTCAATGGCCCATTTGGCAATCCGGTCCGTTGCGTCGCGGTTGTTTATGATATCGTTAAGAGGTACTTCGGAGGCTACTGTTATCGAACACTCTTGAACGTAGTGTCGTAGCTTCCAGGATGCCATGAATACTGTATATGCTATTTTTTGGTAATGCGGGTACCTGGACTTGCATGGAGTGAGGATAGTGGACACGTAGTACACTGGTTTCTGGACCGGGAATTTTTGTCCATCCGTTTCTCGTTCGACGACGAGGACCGGGAATTTTTGTCCATCCGATGTTTGGCACGGCCAGGACAGGGTTTGTTGCTAGTATGGCTTTTATTTCTTCGAGTCCGGCCGTGGCGGCATCCGTCCACTCGAAGTGTTCGGTGCGCCGGAGGAGGCGGTAAAGGGGTAATGCCTTTTCCCCCAAGCGGGAGATGAAGCGGCTCAGAGCCGCCACACATCCAGTCAATTTTTGTATTTGCTTGACATCTTTTGGAATATCCAATTGTGACAGAGCTTGGATTTTGGCTGTGTTTGCTTCAATTCCTCTACCGGATACGATGAAGCCCAAGAGCTTTCCGGCTGGAACGCCGAAAATGCATTTTTCCGGGTTAAGCCTAATGTCATATGTTCGGATGTTATCGAACGTGAGCCTCAAGTCATCTATTAGATTTTTGATGTGTTTGGTTTTGACGACCATGTCATCCACGTATGCTTCAACCATTTTGTCGATCTGGTTGGCCAGACATGTCTGAATCATGCGCTGATATGTTGCGCCGGCATTTTTGAGCCCGAAGGGCATTGTATTGAAGTAGAATGGGCCGTATGGGGTAATGAATGCCGTTGCAGCTTGGTCTGACTCTGCCATCTTGATTTGGTGGTAGCCAGAGTATGCATCGAGGAAACACAATGAATCGTGACCTGCAGTGGCGTCGATTATTTGATCAATGCGGGGGAGGGGGAAGGGATCCTTTGGGCAGGCCTTATTTAGGTCTTTGAAATCGACACATAGGCGCCAAGATTTGTCCTTCTTTGGTACCATTACTAGGTTTGCTAGCCAGTCCGGATGTTTTATTTCTCTGATGAATCCGGCTTCCAGTAGTTTGGCTAGCTCCTCTCCCATGGCTTGTCTCTTAGGTTCGGAGAAACACCGAAGAGTCTGCTTAACGGGCTTGAATCCTTTTAGGATGTTCAGGCTGTGCTCGGCCAGCCTGCGTGGGATTCCTGGCATGTCTGAAGGGTTCCAAGCAAAAATGTCCCAATTTTCTCGTAAGAATTCTCTGAGTGCGGCGTCTACATCAGGGCTTAGTTGTGCCCCGATGGAGGCCGTTTTTGTAGTGTCCGTTGGATGGACTTGGAAATTTACTATTTCATCTGCCGGCTTGAAGGAGGTGGACTTGGATCTTTTGTCGAGTATCACGTCATCCCTGTCCACCGTGGAGCGCAACACGGTTAGTTCCTCGGCCGCTAGGGCTTCGGATAATGCCTCTAGGGCCAGTGCAGCTGTCTTGTTTTCGGTGCGGAGCGCTATGTCCGGATCACTAGCAAGGGTGATGATTCCGTTGGGCCCGGGTATTTTGAGCTTCATGTACCCGTAATGGGGTATAGCTTGAAAAATTGTGAATGCTTCTCGCCCTAACAGAGTGTGGTATCCGCTGCTGAACGGGGCCACTTGAAATGTGACCTCCTCGGATCTGTAATTATCCGGTGTTTCGAACACCACATCCAGTGTGATTTTCCCTGAACAGCACGCTTCCCGCCTGGGGATTATTCCTCTAAAGGTTGTGTTTCTTCGCTCAATGTGGCTCCAGTCTATTTCCATTTTTCGCAGGGTTTCCTCATACATGAGGTTCAATCCGCTGCCACCATCCATGAGTACCTTTGTAAGCCGGAAGCCGTCTACTATCGGACTAAGGACCAGTGCGGCTGGTGCTCGGGCTGTCCGGAATTTAGGTTCGTCATTGGTGACGGAGTCCTGGATTAGGGGGTGTCCAGATGGCCGGACTCCCGGACTATGAAGATACAAGATTGAAGACTGCGTCCCGTGTCCGGATGGGACTTTCCTTGGCGTGGAAGGCAATCTTGGCGATATGATATGAAGATCTCCTCCCATTGTAACCGACTCTGTGTAACCCTAGCCCTCTCCGGTGTCTATATAAATCGAAGAGTTTTAGTCCGAAGGACGAACAACAATCATACCATAGGCTAGCTTCTAGGGTTTAGCCTCTCTGATCTCGTGGTAGATCAACTCTTGTACTACCCATATCATCAATATTAATCAAGCAGGAGTAGGGTTTTACCTCCATCGAGAGGGCCCGAACCTGGGTAAAAACATCGTGTCCCTTGTCTCCTGTTACCATCTGCCTAGACGCACAGTTCGGGATCCCCTACCTGAGATCCGCCGGTTTTGACACTGACATTGGTGCTTTCATTGAGAGTTCCTCTGTGTCGTCACCCTTAGGCCCGATGGCTTCTTCGATCGTCAACCACGACGCAGTCCAGGGTGAGACTATTCTCCCCGGACAGATCTTCGTATTCGGCGGCTTCGGACTGCAGGCCAATTCGCTTGGCCATCTGGAGCAGATCGAAAGCTACGCTCCTGGCCATCAGGTCAGGTTTGGAAGCATAAACTACACGGCCGACATCCGCGGGGACTTGATCTTCGATGGATTCGAGCCACAGCCGAGTGCTCCACACTTTCACGATGGGCATGATCTAGCTCTGCCGCCGGACAGCACCCCAAGCGCCCTCAGGTGTCCGCTCCAACCATTAGCTCGGAGCCGACTGCGCCAGTCGGGGACGGTCGGTGGGACGCCGCCCCAAGAGCCACAATCTCTACGGCGATAGAGCCAAATACCAGCCTAGTCCTTTGCAAGGCCCGTGACTCCAAGGTGCCGGACTCCGTTCCGGACTCTGAATCTTCCGCACCCCTTGCGATCGAACCCGATTGGGCTCCGATCATGGATTTCACCACCGCAGACGTCTTTCAGCACTCGCCTTTGGCGATATCCTGAATTCACTAAAGTCTCTCTCTCTCTTTGACAGGAGAGCCCTGGCCGGACTATGGTCAGCATGGTTGGGATGCGGACGACGAAGAAATTCGAAACCCACCCACCACCCACTTTGTAGCTAATATCGATGATCTAACCGACATGCTCAACTTCGACTCTGAAGACATCGACGGTATGGACGTCGATGAAGGAGACGACCAATAACATGCACCTATAGGGCACTGGAAGGCCACCTCGTCACATGACATATACATGGTGGACACCCCCAAAGTAGGGGATGGTGATGAAAAAACGGAGGACGACCCCTCCAAGAAGCAACCCAAGCGCCGACGTCAGCGGCGCCGCTCTAAATCCCGCCAAAGCAAGAATGGCGAATCCGGCACCGGAGACATCAACACCCTGGATAGTGCCGAAGACAACCCCCTCTAGCAGGATTCAGCACAGGAGGATGAAGGAGCCAGCCCTCATGAGAGAGCGGCAGACAGAGAGGTCGAGGACGACAATTATATGCCTCCCTCCAAAGACGAGGCAAGCCTCGACGATGATGAATTCGTCGTGCCAGAGGATCCCGTCGAACAAGAGCGTTTCAAACGCAGGCTTATGGCCACGGCGAGCAGCCTCAAGAAAAAACAGCAACAACATAGAGCTGACCAAGACTTGCTAGCCGACAGATGGACTGAAGTCCTGGCGACCGAAGAATATAAACTCGAACGCCCCTCCAAGAGTTACCCAAAGAGCAGGCTGCTACCCCAACTAGAGGAGGAAGCAACTAAACCTACATCACCAGCGTATGATGCGCCCGATCGGCCACCCCGTGGCCGCGACAGAGAGGCCCTTCGGCCCTCATTCCAAGCCGCACCCCGACTCCGCTCTAAGAATACCAGAGCACGGGGAAACGCAACAGACCTGCGAGACATATTGGAGGATAAGGCAAGGCAAACAAGATCGATCTACGGATCACGTGGGCGCCCCACATCACGTGACAATAAACGTCACGCTGGATATGATAAATACGGCCAGGCCGAATACAACAGACAAAGCTCATCCGACCTACATCGTGATATAGCCCAGTACAGGGGCGCCACACACCCACTATGCTTCACAGACGAAGTAATGGATCATCAAATCCCCGAGGGTTTTAAACCCATAAACATCGAATCATACGATGGCACAACTGATCCCGCGGTATGGATCGAGGATTATCTCCTTCATATCCACATGGCCTGTGGTGATGATCTACACGCCATCAAATACCTCCCGCTCGAGCTTAAAGGACCAGCTCGGCATTGGCTTAACAGCCTGCCAGCAGAGTCAATTATTTGCTGGGAGGACCTGGAATCCACATTCCTTGACAACTTCCAGGGCACTTATGTGCGACCACCAGACACCGATGACCTAAGCCACATAATCCAGCAGCCAGAGGAATCGGCCAGACAATTCTGGACACGGTTCCTAACCAAGAAAAATCAAATAGTCGACTGTACGGACGCCGAGGCCCTTGTAGCCTTCACGCACAACATCCGAGACGAATGGCTTGCCCAGCACCTAGGACAGGAAAAGCCGAAATCTATGGCAGCCCTCATGACAATCATGACCTGCTTTTGTGCGGGAGAAGACAGCTGGCTAGCTTGTAGCAATAACATAACCAAGAGCCCTGGCAATTCGGATAACAAGGACAACAATGGCAGGTCACGACGCAACAAGCACAAGCGCCGCATTAACGACGACAATACTGAGGATACGGCAGTCAATGCCGGATTCAGAGGCTCTAAACCCGGTCAGCGGAAGAAGCCATTCAAAAGAAACCCTCCGGGCCCATCCAGTTTAGACCGGATACTCGATCGCTCATGCCAGATACACGGCACCCCCGAACAACCAGCCAACCACACCAACAGGGATTGTTGGGTGTTCAAGCAGGCAGGCAAGTTAAGTGCCGAACAACAGAGGACAGAAGGGGCTGCATAGCGATGACAAGGAGGAGCCCCGGCCGCCGAACAACAGAGGACAGAAGGGTTTCCCCCCGCAAGTGCGGACGGTGAACATGATATACGCAACCCATATCCCCAAAAGGGAGCGGAAGCGTGCTCTCAAGGATGTCTATGCGTTGGAGCCAGTTGCCCCAAAGTTCAACCCATGGTCTCCTGCCCGATCACTTTTGATCGAAGGGACCACCCCAATAGCATTCGTCACGGCGGATTCGCCGCATTGGTCCTAGACCCAATCATTGACGGATTTCACCTCACTAGAGTCCTCATGGACGGCGGCAATAGCCTGAACCTGCTTTATCAGGATACAGTGCGAAAAATGGGTATAGATCCCTCAAGGATTAAACCCACAAAGACAACCTTTAAAGGCGTCATACCAGGTGTAGAAGCCAGCTGTACAGGCTTGGTTACACTCGAAGTGGTCTTCGGATCCCCGGATAATTTCCGAAGCGAAGAGTTAATCTTCGATATAGTCCCATTCCGCAGTGGCTATCATGCCCTGCTCGGACGAACCGCATTTGCAAAATTCAATGCAGTGCCGCACTACACATATCTCAAGCTCAAGATGCCAGGCCCTCGTGGAGTCATCACGGTAAATGGAAACACAGAACACTCTCTCCGAACGGAGGAGCACATGGTGGCCCTGGCGGTGGAAGTACAGAGTAGCCTCTCAAGGCAATTCTCCAATCCAGGTGTTAAACGTCCGGACAATGTCAAGCGAGCCCGAAGTAACCTACAACAAAGACGGCTGGCACGTTCCGAGCAAGCATAGCAGTGCGGCTCCAACCCCATCCCTCGCCAGATGACGATATCGGTACCACTCGTACATAATTACACTTTGGAAATACCATGGGCATAAGGGGAGGGGCACAACCACGGCACGCCCAGAATGCGGCTCAACCGCACTTAGGGGCTCCCTATTCTGCCATTTCTTTTTTAATATACTTTCAGGACCCAACTATTCCGAAGGCCTGTCCGGCAATACACTCGCCAAACACACGATGCAACAGCCAGGGAGATAAAAAACCGCGTCAAATGTCCAGTTGGTCTCTATAACGAGCTAAATGTCCAGTCGAACTGTGCGTCTAGGCGGATGGTAACAGGAGACAAGGGACACGATGTTTTTACCCAGGTTCGGGCCCTCTCGATGGAGGTAAAACCCTACTCCGGCTTGATTAATATTGATGATATGGGTAGTACAAGAGTTGATCTACCACGAGATCAGAGAGGATAAACCCTAGAAGCTAGCCTATGGTATGATTGTTGTTCGTCCTACGGACTAAATCTCTCCGGTTTATATAGACACCGGAGAGGTCTAGGGTTACATAGAGTCGGTTACAATGGGAGGAGATCTTCATCTCATATCGCCAAGCTTGCCTTCCACGCCAAGGAAAGTCCTATCCGGACACGGGACGAAGTCTTCAATCTTGTATCTTCATAGTCTGGGAGTCCGGCCAAAGGTCATAGTCCGGCCATCCGGACACCCCCTAATCCAGGACTCCCTCAACCATGTTCAAGTAGATATTAGAGCAGGGTGAAGAGGTGTTACACTGCTGCATAGAGGGGGAGAGAGTTGGTGATGTCGGCAGCAAAGTTGTTGGTGTACATCTTCGTTACAATGTTGGCCTCGGCGGTGTTCTGGTACCACCGGGAGAGAGGGGGAGAGCCCCCCTTCTTCTTCTTCCTTGACATTCCCCCTAGATGGGATAAGGGTTTCCTCTCTGGTCCATGTCCTCCATGGCGGCGGAGGGGCGGGATTCCCTCCGAGATTGGACCTCTCTCTTTGTTTCCTTCTGTTTTTACGTTCTGAGATTCTGGCCTTTCACCATTTCTTAAATTCCCAGAGATCCGTAACTCCGATTGGGCTGAAATTTTAACACAATTTCTATCCGGATATTAGCTTTCTTGCGGAGAAAGCAGGGCCCCAACCTCCTTATAGAGTGGACCAGAGGGTCAGGGGCATGCCCTACCCCCTGAGGCGTGCCCTCCTGTTTTGTGGACTCCTCGGGCATCGTCTCGCGTTGATTCTTTTTCCCAAAAATTACATATATTCCAATAAAATCTCTATAAGTTTTTATCGCATTTGGACTCTGTTTGATATGGATTTCTGTGAAACAAAAAAACATGCTACAAAAAGGAACTGGCACTGGGCACTGGATGAACATCTTAGTCCCAAAAATAGTATAAAAAGTTGCCAAAAGTATGTAAAAGTATGTAAAAGTTGCCAAAAGTATGGAACAATCAAAAATTATAGATATGACAGAGACGTATCAGCATCCCCAAGCTTAATTCATGCTCATCCTTGAGTAGGTAAATGATAAAAAAGATAATATTTTATATGGAATGCTGCTACCTAGCATAAGGTTGATCATATAATCTAATCATGGCATGAATATTAAGACACGAGTGATTCAAAGCAATAGTCTATCATTTGACATTAAGACTATAATACTTCAAGCATACTAATAAAGCAATCATGTCTTCTCAAAATAACATGGCCAAAGAAAGTTATCCCTATAAAATCATATGGTCTGGCTATGCTCCATCTTCACCACACAAAGTATTTTAATCATGCTGTCAGTGTTTTGGGAACGGGGGTCCCCAGACTTGCCTGCCTGCGGCCTGCGGCGTGGCTCAAGGGGCGGCCCAGCACGGCCCATCTTCATCAGCACGAGCTCAAGACCCTCGCGAGGGGCCAAGCCTCGCGGCGTGGACGACAGGGAGCTTCCTCAGGCATGGCCTCGTCAGGCTGGCTCGCAAGGAGGCGGAGAGATCAAGGCGGGGTACCTCGCGAGGTGCCCATGACGCAAGCCATGACGACCAAGGGCGCCAGGTGGGCGCCGGCCCGCGCAGTGTCCTTCTTTCCTCTTTGGTGCAAAGGGAGCAAGCGCAGGCGAGAGCATCAAGCAAAGGCATCTGTTTCGGTGCAACAATACCAAGACCGTCGCAACGGCAGGAAGGAAGTCATTGTGGAGCCCAAGCCGGCGTCACTACGAGAGCCTTTGACAGGAGATGACCAACTTTAGTCAGGATAAGTGTACCAGATGTTCCCCTTCAAAATGGCCAATTGTTGGCGCCCTTCCCTCTCAATATTTGGGAAGAGGCCCAGGGCCTTTGCCTATAGATAGGACTAGCCACCCACCAGATAGGGGGATGAATCATCTGGAGATCGACCAGAGAGAGAGCGACTGAACTCCCCCTAGCAGTTCATCACACCAGCCAAGAATAGACCCTCGCGAGGCTGTTCTCCCTTGTATTGTTCATCATCAGCCCAAGAGGCAATCCACACACCACAAACTAGAGTAGGTTATTACACCACAATGGTGGCCCGAACTAGTATAAACCCTGTGTCTCTTGAGTTGTTCCTTTCGTAGCTTAGATCCTAGCGAGGCGGCAACATGCAGGTAGGTAGTGGGTGAAATCTCCGCGCGCACCCCAGTGTTCGAATCTGGAGGGTCGGCCGGAACCCGAAATACGACATTTGGCATGCCAGGTAGGGGTGCGTCGGAATTCGTCTCCCGCCGCCCTGTTCTTCACCGACCATCGCATCCATGTCAGACGCTCGTCGGGCCCATGCTGAGCGCCGAGCCGCTCTCTCTTCCCGCATCGCCCAGACGGCCCCCGTCGGCGGCCACCCCCGCCGTTCCCCGTCGCCTGCCGTCAACGCCGCCACCGGCCCGGCGGGGACCAAGCAGCAAGCATCTTCCCAGCATCCGTCCATGAGGCGAGACGGCCGCACTGCTACTCGCTCACTCGCCCCAGCTGGTTCTTTGTCCCGCGCACCCCGCGCGGCCATGGAGGCTAGAGCTGCGCTCATCGCGGCAAACGAGCTCCTGTGCTACCGCCCAGTCGACGACGTCTACGAAGAGTGGCTCGACCGCGTCACCGAGCTCGTCCGCGCCGCAGGGGGTTCCCCCGCGCCGTCCATCTCGCTGCACCGCACCCCACCCCGCGCGGGCGATGATGCTCCGAGGGCGCCTCAGCCGCCTCCCCCTCAAGAAGGCGCCCTGGCCCCAAGGCGTGTGGCCCCTGGGCGGAACCCACTCCGTCCGGCGCAAGCGCAGCAAGAGCGGAGTTGCCAAGAGGTCCCTCGTCCCCAAGAAGCTGCCCGAGTGCTCCCTTCTCCGGCCCGTCGTGACCACGCTCCTGTTCCAGCATGCCAAGACCCCGTGCTGCTCCCAGCTGCAGCGCATGGGGACCTGCAAGACCAAGCTCTTCGTCACCAAAGGCTTCCCGTGGCCACAGCGGACTGCCGTGCCTTCACCACGGAGCTGCGCAGGGTCGCATGGCCCGGCAAGTTCAAGCTAGACCTGCCTCCTCGTTACGATGGCACGGCCGACCCTGCGGAGTTCCTCCAGCTCTACGAGCTAGGCATCGAAGCCGCTAACGAGGATGAGAAGGTCATGGCGAACTGGTTTCCCATGGCACTCAAGGACGGGGCCCGCACCTGGCTCCTTAACCTGGCTCCTGGCACGATCTCCTCCTGGGACGAGATGCGCACCCGTTTCATCAGGTACTCGCGACCGGCCACCTGCCGTGAGTGACATGCACCGCATCAAGCAGCAACCAGGGGAGACCCTGCAGAAGTAAATCCAGCGTTTCAACAACGCACGCCTCAAGATTCCCAAGGTGACTGAGGAGGCCATCATCTTAGCCTTCTCCGACGGTGTGCGTGACGTCAAGATGAAGGAGGAGCTGGCGATGCATGAGGATCTGTGCACTTCCTTGGAGCTGTTCAACTTGGCGACCAAGTGCGCCAGGGCTGGGGAAGGGCGCCTTTCCCTCCTCGAGTTGCCAACCGCAGACCCAGAAGAGAAGCAATCCAAGGCCAATGACGTGAAGCGGAAGGGGGCTGCCGTGCTCGCGGTAGAACCAGACACCAAGCGGGGCAGAGATCAGCCCGCGTCTTCCAGGGGCAGCCGGTACTGTGTGTACCACGACCTCCACACCCACAACACCAACGAATGTCAAGGGCTCTGAGCCGTGCGAGAAGGGAGGACCGGCCGACGCCCCGACCGCAACGATCGAGGCTACGTCCGAGGAGGAGGAAGGAACACAGGACGTTGGGAAGACCGCGGCCCTCGCCAAGGGTGGCGCGACCGACCTCGCGGGGATCGCTGGTAGGATCAGCCTCGCGAGGGAGACTGGAGGGATCAGCCTCGCGAGGATCGTCCGCAAGGAAATGCAGGCCTCCCTCCACTGCCGCCGCAGCCAAGGAGAAACGAGGACCATCATCAGGACGAGGGGGATGGGGGCTTCCAGGAGCCGCGCGCGATCGCCTGCATCTTGGGCGGAGCTCAAGCCCCAGCCTCTCAATGCATCTTCAAGCAGTTCGCCCGCGAAGTGAATGTAGTCCTCCCCAAGCTCGAAGCCACGCACCCTCTCAGGTGGTCAGCGTGCGCCATCATGTTCAGCTCAGCGGATCAGCTCAAGTGCGCGGCCATAGCCGGAGTTCTCCCGATGCTTTGCTCCCTAGTGGTGAGCAACGTGCAAGTCACCAGGACCCTCTTCGACAGCGGGGCAGGGCTCAACGTCCTGTCCATGGAGACATTCAACAATCTCCAAGTGCCTTACGATCAGCTTCAGCCAACCAAGCCTTTCTCTGGAGTCACCGATGGCTCCACGGTTCCAATTGGGCAGGTTCGCCTCCCTGTCACCTTCGGGGAGCGTAACAACTACCGCACTGAGCTCATCGACTTTGATGTCACCCACATTCGCCTGCCATACAATGCCATCCTCGGGTACCCAGCTCTCGCCAAGTTCATGGCCGTGACTCATCACGGCTACAATGTCCTCAAGATGCCAGGAAGCGGCGGAGTCATCACGGTGCCTTATGAAGATAGAGACGCAGTGTGCTCCCTGCAGTGAGCTTTTCAGGCTGCATCACTTGAAGACCCAGATCGCAGGAGCGGGACGCTCCTTGAGACCGCAACCAAGAAGAAGAAGACATCACCAGGCCCGACCCCTCACGAGGCAGGCCCTTCAGGGTCTGCGCCTGCTCAGGGGGCACCTCCTTCTGTCGCATAGGAAGGCGCGCCCGGCGCCCTCCTCAAGCAAGGCTCGGGGGCTCCCTCCTGGAGGGCCACCGACCTTGCTAAGGTCACGAGGCAGGCTCTTGGGCACCACTTGGAGGCGTGTTTCAAAGCATGTTTCCCTCAGGAAGGAGCAAGGCAAGGAGGGCCAAACCCTCAGGAGTTCGTCAGTCAGATCATGCAGGAGTTGCAGCAGTCAAGAGTCATGAGTGGCAGCCGCCGCTTACCCGCCACAGCTCCCCATCCAGGCGAGGATGGTGGGCCGCGCGTCTGCATCGACATACCAGGGCTAAACCGAGTCGCCTCTCAGGAGCGCTTCTGGACCTCACGCACGGGGCGCTACGAAGGCCCACCCCACAGCTATGTTCGCATGCCCTACGGCTTGCCGAACGCGGCCGCCGTGTACCAGCGCCTCATGGGAAGCATCCTGGAGGCTCAGGAGGCCAGGCGTTCCGCAGCCCTGGCGGAGATGGAGATGGCCCACAAGGAGCCACCAGCGCCTCCGGAGCCTCCCGAGGCTCCTGGGCCTGGGGGCTCGTGAAGATCGGCTTCCGCAGCCCACGACGTCTGCTACTTCAACACCCCTTCGTCTTCAATGCCGTCAGGTGACATCCTTCAAGTTTCGTTTCCAGCTGGGAGTGCCCCCAGGGCTGCATTATTCCCAGGCCGCGTGGGTCCGTCCCTGCGGCATGTATCCCCTTTTTTTACTTTATGTTCCTAGCTTACTTTGTTGGGGGCGCCCCTCGGGCTGCATCATCCCCAAGTCACTCGGGCCAGACCCAGCGGCATGTACCCCTCTTGCGTTTATTTTCGGGCCATGCGTTCGACCCGTCATGCTTGTTATTTGATGCCTGTCCACGGCACCTCTTCTTCCTTCATGTCGGCCGCTTGCACGTTAAAGGGGGGGTACCTGAGCATCGCGACTCATGGGCTCCTACTGGCTCTCCAGCCCTCACCCTCTGGCTTTGTCTACGGCATCGCGACCTGGCATACCAGCGACGGCTGAGACTCGCTCGAGGGCCGGGACCCGAGGACGTAGAGCATCTGCATCTAACCAAGCTTGCACGTTAAAGTGGGGGTACCTGAGCATCGCAACTCATGGGCTCCTGAGGTTGTACCCTTGAAAAGGCCCAGAGCCTGTGAAGAGGGCGAATGCCTGTGAAGCTGTTGCATTTTGGAAAAGGCCTAGAGCCTGTGAAGAGGGCGAACACATGTGAAGCTGTTTCGTTTTGGAAAAGGCCCAGAGCCTGTGAAGAGGGCAAACGCCTGTGAAGCTGTTGCGTTTTGGAAAAGGCCCATAGCCTGTGAAGAAGGCGAACGCCTGTGAAGCTGTCGCATTTTGGAAAAGGCCCGGTGCCTGTGAAGAAGGCAAACTCCTGTGAAGTTTATCTTCCCGAGAAAGGCCCGGAGCCTGTGAAGCTCGCTGCCCGTGACACTCTCACGTAATAATGAGTTGGGGTTGTACACGCCCCGGAGTCTCAGGAGCGCCGGCCTCAGGCCCTGGGGCTCCCTCCCACGCCTAGTGGCAGCACTTAGCTCCGCGCTGGTGAGAAGACGTCGAAGACTAGATTAGGTGCCGGACGCGGCTTTGCTCATTTGCTTTCTGCAGTTGGCTTGTTCATTCCCATTCGAGGTTTTATTGAAGTTGTTGTCGTCTTTGGCTTGTGAGTCTTTGCCTTTTTCGCTCTCCTGCCCCGATTTCTCTCGCACAAGTCTCGCGAGGGAGCAACGCGGGCACCCTCGCAAGTGTTTTCCGCCTCTATCATTCGAGGCTTCCCTACCCGGGTCCACTACAGGAGAACCCCTCCAGTCCGTGCCCCACGGGCACCGCGACACAAACACAGGACCTGGGTCGGTCGCCTCCACAGCTGAGGCCGGGAGCTACCTCTTCAGACTAACCCTGGTACGACTCGAAGCATTCGACGGGGCCTCGGCCTTGGGAAGCAAAGG
>NC_041381.1:477487477-477507841 GCF_002162155.2 Triticum dicoccoides | reverse complement strand
ACACAGGCGTGCGGCACAAAAGCGCAATACCGAAATAGTGGAAGCGGTACGATAATTGACAGCAATAGTCCAAGCACGCCCCGCGGGGTCCTACACTACTATCTCTTTGCGCAGGAAAAGGGAAAAACAACAAAACAGGCGTGACTCGCCTGACACCAACTCGCGGGGGAGACTCGAACTGCCTCCAGAGCTCACGAGGACTCCATCTCATGCTTCACCGAGGAGCAACGGCGGGCAGACCCGCTACCTCCCTCTAGGCGGGCGCGGCGGCGCGGAGGCTGATCGCGGCCACTGCTGGAGGAGGCGCTGCCCGAAGAAGAGCCATCAAAGCTCGATGAACCCCGAGCGCCGCCGGCCACATGCACGCTGTCATCTTCATTGTTGCTGGGACTGGACCCACGGCCGCCGTCGTCGTTCTCAGGGCAGCACCGAGCGCGGTGACCATCTTACCCGAACACCCTCACGTAGAGGGTGGCATCATCGTCGAACTTGAAGTGCAGGGTGCACCGCCGGCTCAGACCACGCGCGCGGGCAAACGTTTGCCAGCTGCGGGTCAGGGCCAGGCTCCCGGCTGCAGAGACCTCCAGCGAAGCCCAGGAGGCTCGGCTACAGCAACCGTCCGCCTGAAGCCAGAGGCCGCCCGGGGCGCCAGCCGGAAGCTCACCTAGGAAGGAGCGAGGAAGTTGGAGCCAGGTGCTGGCCGGTTCCGCCGACCACACAACAAACTCCAGCAGAACCTCTGCTGAGTGGGAGCGTGGCCTAGGGGGTCGTGTAGCCATAGCGCGCCCCCCAGCGGCGGCCTGCCGCCCATCACCACGCGGGAGATCACCTCCACGACCGCGGGGAACCACCATGGGAGTCGCAGGGTGCTTGCGGGGACGGCCTCGACCGCGCTTGGGCAGGGGAGGGTTAGGCCCCACCTGGCGGGCCTTTCCTTTCTCCGCGGCCGAGAACCTCTTTGGCGGAGCCATGAAGAAGAAGGAGAAGCAAGAGGGGACGGACCGAAAGGGCAGGCGCCGCCCCGTACTAATAAAAGAAAAGTTTTTCTTGAGAGGTTAAACAAGTCCAATAACATATTTGAAAAGTTTACTCTTTGGGGAAAACTCCATAATAGCAAGGGAGAGAAGGTTCAAAAATCAAAAAGGGAGCCCAGAAAATCAAAGTTTTAGTTTCCTGGCAAAATTTTAATTTATGAAACAAGGTCAAAATTTTGGGGTGTCACAACACTACCCCCCTTAAAAGAAAATCTCGTCCTCGAGATTTGTTAGGAGTTGTTTTGAAAATACCTTTCCTGTGAGCTAGAACCAAAGGATTCATCCATAGCACAAACTTGCGTCGTCGAGGTTGGCAGCTACGCCCGGGATAAAAAAAATGCAATCGCACATCAACATACTCATGCATGGCTACTATTAAAAACAGGAGTGCACAAGCAGACAGCATCTAATTATGGTGACACAGGGTCACAAGATTGCAAGGCGAGGTCATTCTAAGGCTCGGTATCCTTCGAGCGATTTTAGTCTACCTCGTTCATATCTAAGAGGGCTTGCTTCGCGGATGCCGAGGTTTCTCCACGGTTTACACCGTCGGAAACAGCTGGAGAGGGTTGAGGGGCTGCAGGCTCGGGGCAGCGATGATGACCATCGTGGGGATTGTTGGCCACAATCCCGTTGGAGTGTGCTCCCCAAAGACAAAGAAGTATTTCTGGGGTCATCAAGGTATTTTGGATGATGGCCGGGGTTGTGCTGTGTTGAGGCTAGCGTGCCCTTTTTAGAGAAAAAGGGAACGAAGTCTTCCCTCGCACGCTTGCGAATAAGACAGATTACTAGCGCGCGACTGACAGGCTAGATTGATAGGCTGGGCACCGACTGCCAAAAGTGTCGGGGTCTCTGTGTGGCTATCTTGCACGGGAAGCTTGGCTGGGGTTTTTGGTTAGGGTCTGATGGGTTGGTTTGCCTAAGTTTTTCGACCTGGCTAAGATAGAATTAGCCAATGGTCAGCCTGGCTCTGATACCAAGTCTGTCACGACCGGTTTTCCGTGTAATAAATTTCCAGAAAAGACCGTCGTGCTCATCAGCCCCAGGATTACTGTTAGCTGATGAGGCTCCAACTTGATACAGAAATTCCAAGCAACATACAAAATATGCAGTACAAGACCATTCTGGCCTGTGAGTACAACAAATGGTTTCTAGTGGTTGATGGCGGAAGCGGTTTGTGGATCATCAGTGTCTATGGGACTCCAATTCCCACAGGAACAGCTGACCAGGTTAACTCCTATCTTCGCGAGGCTGCTATCTCCATTGCTTAGGTTCCGGGGCTGTCATCGCGTCACTCCTCTCCGTGCAAGAAAATCTGGCCAAGACAATAGCCAGGGACAAGCCAGTGAGTACTTTGAATGTACTCGCAAACATTATGAACACAGGTATAATATAACCATGATGTGCTGAAAATATTTATGCTCATGACGTCAGTCACAAAAGATAAATAAAACTCTGATGCATGCAAGCAAGTTATTTATAACAATGCAATTACATAGTAGTATTAAAATATATGAAACAAATAACAAGCAATGCCACAGTTGGGCGTCCTGGCGACACCACATAAAGGGCTTTTAAAAGAAATGCCACAGTCGGGCGTCTGAGCGACACCACATAAAGGGCTTTAAAAGAAATGCCACAGTTGGGCGTCTGAGCGACATCGCATAAAGGGCTTTAAAATAAACAATCATAGTGAATATCCCGGAGGTAGAACCATCCCGGAGATACTCGATAATAACAATAATATCACGGGTTAGTCAAAAATAATAATAATCATAATTATCACAAGTCACCAGTAGTATTCCAGTTCTGGTTTAACAGTTATCACCTCCGAAGACCGACACTAAGACCGACACTTGACCCGTCCCAGACTGTAATCCTTAACCATGGACACGGCTATTCGAATAGGTTTTAATCTCTGCAGAGGGTGTACTCTTTACCCACGAGTAACGGATTTCCTTTAGTCCATCGGGACTAATTCCGCTTACGGTCTTTTAAATGAAAACACACCTGACTTGCACACACCAGCTTAACTTACTGGTGTCTGGAATCACCCACGACACCCGTTAAGCAAAACTCTAAGTGGGGAGGCTACAACCTCGATTAGCATGGGATCACAAAATTTATACCGCGCGCAAAACTGGGGGAGCTACCCCCTCGGCTACAACCGAAACACCCATGCCCCCTGACCGGATGACTGGCTTTAATCCATGGCCGTGGTACCCTCATCCCGGCCCCTCTGTACGGTGTGTGCTAGAAAGGGGTTGACAAATTACTGAACCGTAACCTACCTGTGGCAGGGACAAGTGGTAGCACGAAACAAGTGTGGGGGTTGCTGGAACAAGACTCGATCTACGGTCGACTCAGGAGGTTTATAGTTTCCTGCATAACATGTATAACAAATATACTTCAACCAATCCAATCAACACTCATTATATCTTACTATGCCATACCGGACATACCCGTCCCGACGGAGGCCGGCGACAAGCTCACACCTACCCAAGGCAGAGGCTTTCCCGGATTCCTTTCCGGCATGCATGCAAGACACATGAGGATGATTATCATCATAAGTGTGTTTATTTCCAACAGCATGGAAATCACTATTATGCACTCATGCATATGATCATATCACATGAAATAACAAGTCCTTCGAAATGCGGTGGTGTTAAAAATGTATCAACGATCACACCAAAATATTATGCTGGGATTCAGAATGCTTGCCTTCAATGTGTGGTAAGTCAGGGTGTACTTCAAAACTTTTGAAAGTTTCTCCTCTCTTCAAAAATCCTATTTTAGCAATATAAAGAATTAACACACAAAATAAAAACAGCACCAAAAGTTGTTTTAAATTTTTTTTTCAAATAAATCTTAAAATAAACTAGACAATATTTGAGAGAGGTAGGAAAAAGAATTAATTCATTTGGAGTTATATTTAAAAAGATAAAGCCAGTCAAAGATTTGGTCAAAATCTGTTTTTAAAATAAAAATAGAAAAGAAAACGTTTCAGACTGGAATACGTTTTCGGAGCGGAGGAAACGTACTTCGTGGTTTTATGCTTTCACTTAACACGTGTGGCGGCGGGGTGGGTCGCTGACAGTGGGCCCGCCTGGCCCACTGGTCAGGTTTACCAGTCGCCGCGCCCCTTCTCCCTCCTCTGCCCGAGCGAGGCGGGGCTCCGGCGATCGTTGCCGGTGAAGGGAGGCTCCTCGAGGGCATCCGAGGCCAGGGATGGATCCACCTCTCCTAGGCGGTCCTCCCGGTGGTCGACTGGCCGGCGGGGACGGAGGGGTTCGTCGGCGGCGAGCTCCGCGGCGGAGGGAGCTTCGGTGATGGAGTGGTTTTGGGGTGAATGTGGTTCCCGATCAAAATCAAGTGGGGGTTTGGGTTCCTGGAGGGGAGGAGGTGTTCTTGGCGAAGAGAATTGGGAGGGAGAGGCCCTGGTGGCGCTGGGAGAGCTGGGGCCATGGCGGCGGCCGCTGCTGCCGGAGGTGGGGAAGACGACCTCCTCAGGTCGATTGGCTGCAATGGGGAGACTGGGGGAGTGTACTGAGGCCGCCTACGAACGGAACGTGCTCTGGGGCCTCCTTAAATAGGCGTTCGGGGTCGGTTCCGACGGTGGCCGCGGATAAGGTCGCCGGCGACCGTCTTTCTGTAGTGGCGGGGTGTCGTGGCGACGACGAGAGCTAGCGGACAAGGTTGAGGATGAGCTTGGGCTGTGCCGGGGCCAGGTGGCGAGCCGGGGTGGCTTGGGCGGTGCTGAACGGAGCAGGGGCTGCCGGGCGGCGGCGGCGGCTAGCTCTTGGCCTGTCGGGCGCGGCGGGGGCTGCTTGGCGCGTTGCTACGAGGAGGGGAGCGCGTGGCGTGGTGCTGCAGAGCGGGCCAAAGCCGTGGGGGCCAGTGTGTCGGCTCGGGCGCGCGGCTGCAATACGCGCGCTCTGGGCGCGTCCAGAGCATGCACTGAAGGTGTTCGGCGTAATGTCGTGGCATGCTACAGGTCACCGGTGAGTCTGGCAAGCCACAGAACTAGGTTATAGGTAGAGGGAAACTCAAGGGACAAGTTGTTTTGGTCATGTGGTCAAGTTCACAATGTAGGCTTGAGATCATGCCAATTCAGCCCATGCACTCTAGGTGTTTGTCAAAATGCCAAAGGCACCTAGGCTATTCTTGGAGGGGCCAAATCTTCCAGGTCAGTGTCTCTTTGGACGCAAGAGGGAGTGGTGAAGTTAGTTTGCATAAAGGAGACACTTGCTAGTGCAAGTTTTGCAAAACTTCAATTCTGTACAGAAAGCAAAAGGCATTGTTGCAAGCACTTAGAATCATCCAATGCGTCCACTCTCCTGGACTTAGGGGTTTAGTAGGGTGGTCTACAAGTAGGAAAAGGAATCACAGCAAAAGGAGCAAGTTAAAGTATAGTTGTAGTACAAAACCTCAAGTTGGACCAGAATGGAAATGAGGATGATTCACTCAAATTTTTCAAATAACATAGCTGGGTTTTTGCATAAAGCTGAATAATATGCTTCTACTGACATCCCATAATTTTGGTGGAGGCTAGAAAGAATTATTTAAAAGGGTTGTAGTGCAAGGTTGCTCTCTGGACCAGAGAAGAAAATTGGGTGTAGAGCTCAAAATATTTCAAGAATAAGAGATATTTTTGTATAAAAGTGATTCAAAAACATCACATGACATCTCCAAATTTTGGTTGGATTTTTAGATAAATATATCAAATGGTTGTAGTTCAAATATGGCCATATAACCCTGAAAAACTATTTTTCAAGAAAATAAAGATCAAGCAGATTAATTATGTAATTAGTTCTACTAATAAAAGAAAAGTTTTTCTTGAGAGGTTAAACAAGTCCAATAACATATTTGAAAAGTTTACTCTTTGGGGAAAACTCCATAATAGCAAGGGAGAGAAGGTTCAAAAATCAAAAAGGGAGCCCAGAAAATCAAAGTTTTAGTTTCCTGGCAAAATTTTAATTAATGAAACAAGGTCAAAATTTTGGGGTGTCACACAGAGGAGGCCAACCGACGGCCTCCACGATCACAGGTAATCATGACCCACTTTGCATGCAGGGACTTGTCAGTTCGTATAGTCGCCGAGGCGTCGTGGGGGAGCGGAACCGCCCACGTCCAATTAACCACCACGCGGCACCAAGGCCACAGGCTGTTAGGGCCCGGGGGAACTTCACACTTGCCCCTTTGCTTCTCTGCTCAGCCAAGTCTGGGCATGCCTTGGGCCCGGGGGCTACTGTCGGCATTCTGGGAACGGGGGTCCCCAGACATGCCTGCCTGCGGCCTACGGCGTGGCTCAAGGGGCGGCCCAGCACGGCCCATCTTCATCAGCACAAGCTCAAGACCCTCGCGAGGGGCCAAGCCTCACAGGGTGGACGATAAGGAGCTTCCTCAGGCATGGCCTCGTCAGGCTGGCTGGTGAGGAGGCAGAGAGATCAAGGCGGGGTACCTCGCGAGGTGCCCATGACGCAAGCCATGACGACCAAGGGCGCCAGGTGGGCGCCGGCCCGCGCAATCTCCTTCTTTCCTCTTTAGTGCAAAGGGAGCAAGCGCAGGCGAGAGCATCAAGCAAAGGCATCTGTTTCGGTGCAACAAGACCAAGACCCTCGCAATGGCAGGAAGGAAGTCATTGTGGAGCCCAAGCCGGCGTCACCACCAGAGCCTTTGACAGGCGAGGACCAACTTTAGTCAGGATAAGTGTACTAGATGTTCCCCTTCAAAATGGCCAATTGTTGGCGCCCTTCCCGCTTAGTATTTGGGAAGAGGCCCAGGGCCTTTGCCTATAGATAGGACTAGCCACCCACCAAATAGGGGGGATGAATCATCTGGAGATCGACCAAAGAGAGAGACTGAACTCCCCCTAGCAGTTCATCGCACCAGCCAAGAACAGACCCTCGCGAGGCTGTTCTCCCTTGTATTGTTCATCATCATCTCAAGAGGCAATCTACACACCACAAACTAGAGTAGGGTATTACACCACAATGGTGTCCTGAACTAGTATAAACCCTGAGTCTCTTGAGTTGTTCCTTTCGTAGCTTAGATCCTAGCAAGGCGGCGAGGTGCAGGTAGGTAGTGGGTGAAATCTTCGCGCGCACCCCAGTGTTCGAATCTAGAGGGTCTGCCGAAACCCGAAACCCGACACATGCACAACCCCAGTTTTAGCCAAGCAATTGTTTCATACTTTAGTATTTAAACTTTTTCAACTTTCACGCAATTCATGAGCGTGAGCCATGGATATATCACTATAGGTGGAGTAGAAGGTGGTTTCAAGTATGAGATAAAAGAGGAGAAGGTTATATCGAACCTGCAAGTATAGGGGATCAGTTGTAGCCTCTTTCGATAAGTAAGAGTGTCGAACCCAACGAGGAGCTAAAGGTAGAACACATATTCCCTCAAGTTATATCAACCATCAATACAACTCTATGCACGCTTAACGTTCGCTTTACCTAGAACAAGTATGAAACTAGAAGTATTTCGTAGGTGTTGTTGGATAGGTTTGCAAGATAATAAAGAGAACGTAAATAAAAACTATGGGCTTTTTAGATAAAGAAGCAACTAAATTAGTTTTAGTCGAGAGATTCTTGTCACAAGAAAGTTATTTGTCCCTAGGAAATCGATAACTAGACCGGTAATCACAATTGTAGTTTTATATGAGGGAGAGGCATAAGCTAACGTACTTTATCTTCTTGGATGATATGCACTTATGATTGGAACTCTAGCAAACATCTGTAACTACTAAAGATCATTAAGGTAAAAAACTAACCATAGCATTAAATTATCAAGTCCTCTTTATTCTCATACACAAACAATCTACTTACTCGGGTCTGTGCTTCTGTCACTCACGCCACCCACAATAAGCAAATCATGAACATATTGCAAACCCTACAACGGGGATCCCTCGCGATTGCGCGGCACAGAGAGCACCATAGGACTGGCCTTTCACCGTTTCTTAAATTCCCGGAGATCCGTAACTCCGATTGGGCTGAAACTTTAACACGATTTCATCAGGATATTAGCTTTCTTGCAGCAAAAGAAGGGCCTCAACCGCCTTACAGAGTGGCCACGAGCGTCAGGGGCGCGCCCCCCTGTCTCGTGGACTCCTCGGGCATCGTCTCATGTTGATTCTTTTTCCCCAAAATTACATATATTCCAAAAAAAAAATCTTCATAAGTTTTTATCGCATTTGAACTCCGTTTCATATGGATTTTCTACAAAATAGAAAAACATGCAATAAACAGGAACTAGCACTAGGCACTGGAACAATATTTTAGTCCCAAAAATAGTATAAAAAGTTGCCAAAAGTATGTAAAAGTTGTAGAATATTGGCATGGAACAATCAAAAATTATAGATACGATGAAGACATATCAGTATCCCCAAGCTTTCATGCTCGTGCTCAAGTAGGTAAATGATAAAAAAAGATAATTTTTTATGTGGAATGCTACCTAGCATAATCTTGATCATATAATCTAATCATGGCATGAATATTAAGACACAAGTGATTCAAAGCAATAGTCTATCATTTGACATTAAGACAATAATACTTCAAGCATACTAATAAAGCAATCATGTCTTCTCAAAATAACATGGCCAATGAAAGTCATCCCTACAAAATCATATGGTCTGGCTATGCTCCATCTTCACCACACAAAGTATTTAAATCATGCACAACACCGGTTTTAGCCAAGCAATTGTTTCATACTTTAGTATTCTCAAACTTTTTCCACTTTCACGTAATACATGAGCGTGAGCCATGGATATAGCACTATAGGTGGAATAGAAGGTGGTTGTAAGTATGAGACAAAAGAGGAGAAAGTCTCACATTGACTTGCAAAATTAATGGGCTATGGAGCTTCCCATCAATTGATTTCGATGCGAGTGTGTAGGGATTGCCATGCAACGGATGCACTAGAGCTATAAGTGTATGAAACCTCAAACTGAAAACTAAGTGGGCGTGCATCCAACTTGCTTGCTCATGAAGATCTCAGGCATTTGAGGAAGCCCATCATCGGAATATACAAGCCAAGTTCTATAATGAAAAATTGCCACTAGTATATGAAAGTGACAACATAGGAGAGTCTCTCTATGAAGAACATGGTGCTACTTTGAAGCACAAGTGTGGTAAAAGGATCGTAACATTGCTAGTTCTCTCTTTTCTCTCATTTTTTTGTTTTTCGTTGGCTTCTTTGGCCTCTTTTTTTATTTGGGCTTCTTTGGCCTCTTTTGTTTTTATTTCCTCACATAGGGTAATGCTCTAATAATGATGATCATCACACTTTTGTTTACTTACAACTCAAAAATTACAACTCGATATCTAGAACAATATGACTCTATATGAATGCCCCTTCTCTAAGAACAAGTGTGGAAAAAGGATAGTAACATTGCCCCTTCTCTCTTTTTCTCTCTCTTTTTTTTGTTTGGCTTCTTTTGCCTCTCTTTTTTTTCCTCATATGGGACAATGCTCTAATAATGATGATCATCACACTTCTATTTACTTACAACTCAGAAATGACAACTCGATACTTAGAAAAAAGATATGACTCTATATGAATGCCTCTGGCGGTGTACCGGGATGTGCAATGACTCAAGAGTGACATGTATGAAAGAATTATGAAAGGTGGCTTTGCCACAAATACGATGTCAACTACATGATCATGCAAAGCAATATGACAATGATGAAGCATGTCATAATAAACGGAACGGCGGAAGTTGCATGGCAATATATCTCGGAATGGCTATGAAAATGCCATAATAGGTATGTATGGTGGCTGTTTTGAGGAAGGGTATATGGTGGGTTTAATGCATCGGCGAAAGTTGCGCGGTACTAGAGAGGCTAGTAATGGTGGAAGGGTGAGAGTGTGTAATCCATGGACTCAACATTAGTCATAAAGAACTAACATACTGATTGCAAAAATTTATTAGTCATCAAAACAAAGTACTACGCGCATGCTCCTAGGGGAAGGGTTGGTAGGAGTTAACCATTGTGCGATCCCGACCTCGACACAAAGGATGACAATCAAAAAATACCTCATGATCCAACTTCGTTACATAACGGTTCACCATACGTGCATGCTAGGGAATCACAAACCTCAATACAAGTATTTCTAAAATTCACAAATACTCACTAGCATGACTCTAATATCACCATCTTTATATCACAAAACTATTGCAAGGAATCAAATATATCATATTAAATGATCCACAAGTTTATGTAGGATTTTATGACTAACCATGTGAATGACCAATTCCTGTCATCTCTCTAAATAGATATAAGTGGAAAAAACCAAGAGAGTTTAATTCTTTCTACAAAAGATATGCCCACTCTCTAACAAATATAAGTGAAGCAAAAGAGAATTCTACAAATGGTGGTTTTCTATGTGTAGAGAAACACGCAATCCAAACTTCAAATGATATAAGTGAAGCACATGAAGCATTCTATAAAGCCATACTCAAAATATATAAGTGCAGTGCAAAGAGCATTCTATAAATCAACCAAGGACTATCTCATACCAGCATGGTTCATTTATTAAAAGAAAAATAAAAGGCACACGACGCTCCAAGATTTATGCTTACCATGTGACAAATAAATATATAGCTCCAAGTAAAATTACCAATGATCGTTAGAAGAAAGAGGGGATGCCTTCTGGGGCATCCCCAAGCTTAGTTGCTCGAGAGTCCTTGAATATTACCTTGGGGTGCCTCGGGCATCCCCAAGCTTAGGCTCTTGCCACTCCTTAATTATTCCTTAATCCATCGTCATCTCACCCAAAACTTGAAAACTTCAATCACACAAAACTTAACAAAAACCCTCGGAGATCCGTTAGTATAATAAAACAAATCACAACTTTAAGTACTATGGCAAACCAATTCATATTTTATTATGTCCATGGCATATACCACCGAAAAAATCGATAGTTTCTTCAAAACAAGCAAAACAATGCATCAAAAACAAAGTCTATCTTAAACGGGACAGTCTGTACAAATTTGAACATCTACCATCACTAAAAAAATACACTTCCGTCATGATACGTGTTTGTCACAGTAGGTCGCGTTTTTTGTCATGCATGTACATCCATGACGAGTTTATGACAGAATCAAGATAGTCATACATGTGCTGTCGTAGAAGTGTTCCATGACATTACCAAAATTATCATCACGAAAGTGTCCACTTCCATGACGATAAATCGCGCGTCACAAAAGTGCTTTCGTCAAGGGTGACCGACACGTGGCATCCACTGTAACGGAACGTCGTTAAGCTATCGGGTCGGGTTTTGGATCCGACAACCCGTTAACAGCCCCGACCAATGGGGATTTTCCACGTGTAAAATCATCATTGGCTGGAGGAAACATGTGTTGGCTCATCGTTGGGACAGATGTCATCCACTCATTGGATAGAAGCGGCCTATGATACGTCGCCACGTGGCACGACCCAATAGAGGCCCATTCCTATGAAAAGGCCGGCCTGTTTGACTTGGTCAAAAGGTGGCGTGCCGGCCCATGGAAAGCCTGTTAACGGCATGTTCGCATATAGCCCATTTACAGCCCGCTAACCCAAGGCCCATTATGCCCTATCCAAATTAGGCCCAGTAGCGTCATCTCGGCCATCCAATATGATTCCAGCTCATTTTCACTTCTAGCCCATGTATGGCCATGACGTCTTTCGGCCCATATGAGGCCCTTTGTAACACTTGGCCCATTAATGGCCTGCGGTGAAATTGGCCCGCAATGAACAGTGTATCACTTTACACCCATTAACGTCCCATGGTGAAACTGGCCCGTAATGAATAGTGTATCACTTTATACCCATTTACGGCCCGTTATTCCGTTGGGCCGTTTCCAGGCCATGTTATCTTCGGCCTTCTAAGAGCCCATTTATTCTTGGGCTCATTTCTAGCATTCCTTTACTTATGGCCCGTTATTGTCATTTTCTGCTTGTGGGCCAAATTCAGCCCGTGGTTACAGTCGGCCCATTTGTGGTCCGTTTACGGCCATAATGCGGCCTGTTATTCTCCCGTGTTTGGCCAATCGATCATACGGCCCGTATAAGGCCCATTGATGATACAGCTCGTAGAAGGCCATTGTTTCTATGACCCGTCGAAGGCCCATTGTTTCTACGGCCTGTAGAAGGCCCACTGTTTCTACGGCCCGTAGAAGGCCCACTGTTTCTACGGCCCGTAGGAGGCCCAGTGTCACTACAGTAAATATTAGCCCATGGTTATTGTGGCCTACTTTTAAAAAATAGGTTATTGCAGCCACTAGCAAACCGCGGAAAAATAACTGCAATGACTACAAGCAAACAAATAAACAAGACAACAAGGAAATAAATAAGCAAGCAACTTATGCTAGGCTATCACAGCTATCACACATATTACATCCACTGGGCATGAAAGTTCGCCACCAGTGCAAATAAATGTGCGGACAAAAGAATATACAAAACTGAGAGCACTTTAGAAGGCACTAGGCCTGGCCAGGTCGGGCCCCCCAAACAACCGAAGAAGCTGAGTAGACCTCAATTGTGTCAACGATAGATGCATCAACACTAGATTTATGGCATGATGGTGCGCACGGCAGTCCTCTGACATCTTCATTGCATCTTTGACTTCAAGTCGGAGCTGAGCTGAAGCAAGCCTTTCCTCTTTAAGTAGAGACTGAAGAAGTCGAACTGATTGAGGAAGGGACTGCACAAAGGTTGTCTCACACCTGCTGGTGAGTAGCTTCAACTCACTGTCTTCATCAAGACAGGACCTTGGGGTCATCCCGCTGTCCTCAAGATGGTTTGGCTCACTATATTCCCTAAAGTTCTGCCTGGCGTAAGAGATACGACTCTGAAAGAGAAACAAGGAGACATGTAACAGGTTTCACAATTATATAAGCAAATAAATGGATTTGATCTGCATAAGGAACATGTTTTTAGAACTACAATTTGAAACTGGTAGTTTTTTTTTGAAACTGGTCGTTGTTGCAAACATCCAATCAGATGTAAACAGCAAAGCAAACAGAAGTGGAGGAAATGATGCCTATCCAAATCTATACTAGAACAAAGTTCGAAGGCTTGAGAAGGATGAACTTACATTACATGTTAACACGGGATGGACAAAGCCCTTCTCCATGTTGATGGAAGGATAATTCAATAAATTCCCCAAAGAAAATTCTTTATAAGTGTTTCCATTATTCTACATTTTGCAAAGAGTAAATATAGATCAAATAATATTGGAAGAAACAGAGGATAATGAAGCTCAGGTGCAGACTGATGATACATAATAAAATAGCAATTAATTAAGTACAGCGTTACAATGCAAAAGGGAGAGAGGTATCGACAAGAGCAATCCAGAGCCCAATATTGTGTTGAGATCGTATGATCCTTTGTGCAAGGAGATTCATCTAAAATTAGTTTTCATACAAGAGAGAAGGTAAGGCACAAGCAGAAATTTAGGCGTTCAAATTTTGAATTGATATTGATATCATAGACAGTACCTGACGCTGGGCTCCCAGCTGTTCTAATAGTGGTTTGGCCACTGGAGTAGGGGTAAAGTGTGGTATAGTTGGGCCTGTGTTTTGTGTGGCTGCTGATCTATCTGATTTAACAGGTATCACTACCTTTTCCAAATACCTAGTTTGTACTCCTTGAGGATCTGCACTCACCCTCTTCCTTTTGGACATCTATTACGAAAGAACAACATTTGACTAGAAAAACATAGTGTGACGACACATGGAATAGGTACAGAAAATGGATAGGTATGGCATATACTCATATATGATGCTTAAACTAAGAAGATGGTGTGACAAAGTAGTAGTAATTCAAGAGGTCAAACGCAAAATATGTGCGACCAATACAACTTTGCAAAGTTAGAGCAAGTAGCTTGATGGGTGAATAAGATAGGCCATCCTCCACCATGCCAAGTTTGTTAGCCAATGGATTGTTCCACAATACTACTATCGTGCGCCCATTCTCATATTCATTTTGATAATGTTCAATATCTGACATGCATGAAAACATAAAAACAAGTGAGATTTTCTTTGTAATGCAGAAGTGATTCTAATCCAATACTGCCTCCCTATAAACCTCTTTGTGCTATCTCTACAATTCTTTTAAGAGATGCCATGCATGCTGTAATTTGTTGTGTGCATTAATATAATGTGGCCTACTACTCAAAATATGAGAGCCCCAGAAGTGATGACACTTCGCAGATGACAGCTTCAACATATAGTAAAGAAGAACAAGTCGACCTGACTTGATAGATTCAAAATATACTAAGGGAGAACAACTCGACCTGATCAGTCGACCGCAAGAGAAGAGTATCATCTTAAAGAAGAGCAGAAGAGCAAGTAGATTGAAGATGTTACAAGTCTTTCAATACAATGTCAGTTGGCCACCCATGATGAACCAGGGCGCACAGAGAAATACTATTCTTTCCGGTCTCTCCATATGTGGCTCACATGCATTTCGAAACTAAAGTAGGAACAATTAGCTAACCAATTAAACATCACTCAGTTTTACTAATATCAGCAATAATATCAGATATGAATTTCTACAACTAAGCTTGTTTAGCTCGATGGGTGGAGCAGTGCTATTATGACACGAACCACGTAGGCTGATTATGGTCATCATAAAATGGGGAAACCATAAGCATGATGAGTACAGTGTTGACCGTGGCAGTGGGATGACAAATCTGAAGTTGCAAACCGTGCAAAGGGTAGTTAGCAACCGATGTTTGATTTGAAATAACAACTAAGATTTGGTATGGACAAGAAAGAACGGTCAAGAAGTGACAAAGAAATGCAATTATGCTGTCTCTCTATATGTCGCGACATGCATTTGGAAACTCAAGTGGGACCTTTAGCTAACCAATTAAATGTGTCGGTTAACTAATATCAGTATCATATCACAATCATATTTGAACAACTAAGCTTTTGAATTATGAGTGTTGTGTTGTTTATCTTGAAGGGTGGAGTAATGCTAGTACGACAGAAAGCACCTATGCAGATCATAGTAGAGTAGATAAAAGGGGAAAACCCTAAGCATCAAGAGAAAAATCAGGAAAGTGGAGCTAGCTGGACCAGTGCGTGGCGCCCATGCTTTTCAAAACGAATATAGGAACATTAGGTGACCAATTAAACGTTCTCTGTTTTAGTGATATGAGCATCATATCAGATTCGTATTTCAACACGTAAGCTTTGGGTTGAGGTCTTGAGGAGCAGTGCTAGCATGACACGGAGCACCTACGATGATGGTAGTGAATATAAAGGGGGGAAATCATAAGCTTTACGAGTATAGTACTTGTGCCATGGCGGATCTCAAGGTGCAAACCAGACAAAGCTAGTTCGCAACCAATGTTTGCTTTCAACTAGCCACTATGATTTGGTACGGACAAGAAAATGTACAGTAAACAAATTACTATCTATTTTCCAGGTGAGATCAATAACTTAAGCACATATGGAAGAGTACCACCTCTCTTGCGACGCCGTGTAGGCCTATGCTGATACGTTGAGGGTGTTGCAGGTGCGATGGTTGTCGGCGGCGGGGAAGAAGACTTTAGACGGCAGACGGCCGGGTCGGGGATATATCCTATTACCGTGGATGAGGCGGTCGTAGGAGCGGAAACGGAAAGGTGGACGACGGCGCCGATGAAGTAAGAGGAGGCGATGAAAGGATCCTGGTCCAGCACCGTGGATGAGAGACGTCCATCTCTTGCAGTGGACGACAGGGTAGGGGTAGCGGCTCCGGCAAGGTGGAGGATGGGGTGGCGGACGTAGGAGGCTGTCCGCAGTACGGAGGTTGTCGTGCCGCCGACGGTGTATGAATGGGGAAATGGAGGGGAGAGGGGATCTCAAACTTTGGGACGCGCTTCTCTGAAATGTGGGAAATTTACGAACTTATCCCTAGTTTAAAATTTCGGACATCGTGTCAGTTCTTGATAGGACGGTAATCTCGCATCTCCCAAATATTTGCCGGTAACTATTTCGGGCGAGGAGAGGGTGTTTTGCCGCCCACGGTTAGCGCCCATGGTGTATGAACGGGGCTGATAGGTAGGGCGGTTGTTTCACCTCTGAGGGAAGTTACACATCTGCCCCTATTTAAAATATTAGCCTACATCGATTTCGGATGAGGAGAGTTTGTTTTACCGCCCACTGTGTATGAATGGGGAAATGGAGGCAAAGACACATGTCTTTTGGACGAGCTTCAATCAAATGTGTTTTGTCGCCCACGTTTGGCGCCCACCATGTCTGAATGGGCTCAGAAGCCGTCCTTTCACGTCTGATTGAAGTTACTAGTCTACCCCTATTGACAACGGTGTAAATCCTTTCGATAAGGATGTCAAGTGTCAGGGGTAGACAGTAATTTCCATCTCGCAAACACTTGCTTCGGGCAGCCCACAAATTATAGTGGGTTTTTAGCCGCTTCATTCAAAACTTGGGAGAATTAGCATTCACATTTGCCATGGGCCCTGGCAAACTAAATTTAAATCCAATTTGTATTCGATTACGAATATCCACAGATAATTCTACATTTTGTTATTTATTTCTTCAAAACCACAACAAAGATTTATTCCACCTTTATATATGATTATGATTTATAAATGTTGTGATCTTCGAATTCAGTAGGTTGGATACACTCTGAGTCAAACAGTTATTTCATCCAATACAATAAGCTCACACGAAAAACAATTCACCTTATGTCAATCATACAACTACTGAGGATTACCTCGCCTAAAAAATTCGGATCATTACAACACATGGACAACATAGGGGTTCTTGCAACATAATCCATTCAGAGACATGACACAGCATGCAAGTACAATAATCTAATGACAATTTCAACTGGTATCTAAAAAAGAACCGGGATTACCTTGGGCTTCAGATAGCAGAAACAGCAGGACCTCCTCCGTCTTCAAATGCAACATTCTTACTTCCTCCAATTCTTGGGTTGCTTGCATAATGCGTGCAGCTAATTCCGTAATTTCCAGCCTCGAGATAAAGATTACATCATTCATGGAAGCCACACCATCTCTTTCTGCCTCTAGTAGAGCCTCAAGCACTATAATATCTGTGCTTAGACTGCTCTCCGGCGGTGTTGCGTCTGAACTACTACCATCTGGTAACATGGATGGCGCACTGCTTCCACAAATAGATTTTGGGGTTGTACTTGTGTCCTAGTGTGAACGGCATCCTGAAAGGTTTCCGCTGGACATAAGTAGGAGATAGTTATTGTATGATCTAGGTAGTAAGCTTACATGGTAAACGACGGACGAATTATTGCTGAGCATGGCAAACTATATTTAAATGGTTCGAAGCAACATCAGCCGAAAAGAAATTAAAATGGTAAGACGAAACTAGGGATGTAAGTGGAAAATAAACAACATCCGCCAGTCCCATCTAGTTAGTTTTTGCTACCTACCTAGTTCATTTTCCTCAAAAAACAAAAGCTCTTTTGAACTATCATACCACTAGTGGACTTCAATCGGGATTAAACGGGGCCCAGGTGACATCCCTAGTTGAAAGGGAGTGTACCACCGCTATATTTAAGTTGCCGAGGCATTTAAGGAGTTGAAATAATCTGAGAAAGCACTTAACAGTGTGTCCTCATATAAACTACAAAGACACTCTTGTGATGAAGTTGAGAAGAAAAGTTAAGGACTCAAATGAAATAGGCATGCATTTCTTTATGATAGTACAGCAGGCACTGCTGACGGATTGGCCAACTCAGGTATAGCATAACAACAAACAATCATTCAAATCAAGCAATATAGCAGAGCAGACAACTAAGTTATTTGTAATTCGGTAGGATTACAGGTTGAGGGCACAAGACAAGAAAGCAGCCCACTCGCATTACATTTGACATGTACTAAAACACACTGGCTTACCATATGTTGTTGTGAAGCCTCGCTGCTGTTGCAATGTTCTTTGAAGATATCATCAGCATCCCGTGGTTGCAGATCTAGTTGTTGTTGTTTATTCTGCACCCTCTATTTAGGTAAAATTAATTTTAATCGCATACTCTGGTCCGAGTTGATCATCAATGGTTCATCTAAACTAATGAAAGAAGGGTGTGTGCATACACGACAATATATCTGCTTCCCTCTATTTTTATGCTTGTTTGAGGTGCCAGCCCCAAAAGAACAAATATTTTGCTTGATGGGGTTGGCAGCTCCATAATTAATAGAAGCATCAAAATAGTCATGCAACTTGGGAAGATCAAGAACACACAAACAAGTAATGAACAGAGGCTCGGAGCAGTGATGTAATGGCTAGCATCGGAAAATGTAGGGTAAAACAAACCAAAAGGAGAGGAACCACATGCTAGTTCGCTGATGTGTAATTAAGCATAGAGAACATTAAGCAGTCTGATGGAACCAACAGGTGGCATCAGAACAACACCATTATCATAAATATAGCATTCAAGAAGTAAAATAGTAGGCAGTGATATCTAGGAAGTACAGTGATACTCCCTTCGTTCCAAAATAGATGACTCAACTTTGTACTAACTTCAATACGAAGTTAGTACAAAGTTGGGTCATCTATTTTGGAATGGAGGGGGTACTTAGGACAAAAAAAGCATATTAACTATATGTGCACTGTATGTAATTTAGCACATGTAACATGTTCATTGCCAGAAGTATGGCCCTATAGGTGGAAGCAGAATAACGCGTCTCATGAAAAACTGAATGATGCCCTGAAGAAATTCAAAGGTGCAGTGCTTATGCTAGGAAAGTGAATGTAGGCGCCGGCCATTGGATAATAGTACCTGATTCTCGGCGGCGTATGGGTATTGTTGTCATACTTGATAGCTAAGGATCGTCGATGGTGCTCGTGTTGCGGTTGAGTTTGGGCTGGCTATCGCCATCGCTAAAGCGGCTCCGGTGCTACGGTTGCGGCGCCTGTCGACATACAAGAAATCTCATCTTTGGTAGGTGAACAGTTGCACGATAAAGAGAAAAACCGAAGGAGTACAATTCAAAATAACCTGATGAGGCTGCGGCGTCGGTAAAGTCGGGCCGGTGGAGTCAAATATGGCGTCTGTGGAGTGGGTCCGGTGCAGGGGACGAAGGCTTCGGCGGGCGCGTTGTACAGTTCTTTCGGTGAGGCGGATCTGTTGCGGCAGACGAGGGCTTGTATGAAGGGACAGCGAAGGGGCGGACGAGGGAGTCAGTGAAGGGCCTACACTGTGGTGGACGAAGGCACCGATTAAGCAGATCCGGTGCGGTGGACCATGATGGAGGTCAAGGAGATCTGGAGCGGTGGACAAGCTAGTCGCTGAAGCGGCTCCGGTGAAGTGGTGAGTTGGTAGTTGGGGGTTCCATGGTGCGGAAGGTAGATCTGGCGGGGTGTGAGGTCCAACGCTGCGGCAGAGGACTAGATTCGGCGGCTTGTCGTGGTTCGGGGGTCGGGGAGGGAAAGGGGAGGGGCTCTGGGGAAGAATGTTGGGGGCAAAGAGGGGAAAACAATGGAGTTACCAAAGCAGCCCTTTTCCGTTCATGTGGAAGGGGTAAAACAGGAATATCACACTGCTAAACTTTCAGGCGCGTGATATTTCGATGTGAGCGGGAAGTTTGAAAGCTTTTGGCACCTAAAATTATATGTATTCTTCTCTCATACGGCCGACTATGATATCATGGCCGACAATTTGTTTGTTTTGCACGGGAAAAATGTGCAAGTTTTGAAAATCAATGCCTCCAACTCGAAACTTAGATTGTCCATTCAATTCAAATATGGATCATTGAGCTACTACAAGCAAATACCATCATACGGTCCAATTCAAATGAAATTCCAAATGTGTTTATCCTAAATATGATGAGAAAAGCAAAAATGTGTATGTGTATGAATAAAGTGGATGATTATAAAGTTTGAACATGCCCATATGTGTATATCTCTAGGTTTGATATATGAATTTGAAATCATGAAATCCCGGCTTAAAAAATCTACCTCCGTTTAAATGAATTACAAAAGCTAATGATGCAGTCGAATTCCAAAATTCCAATCTTAGGTTTGTAATTCTGGTACATCAAGGTATGTCACGCATATTCAAAAGTATCGTTATCTCATAGTCCAAAGTGTGAAACAAATTGATCAACCACGAGTGCACAATATCTCAATTACGCTAAAGTCCCTCAAATATAGAGACCTCACTCTTTATCTGAAGCCACCCCCCCTCGCCCCCCCCCCACCACCACACACACACGAGCACATTAACACCCCTCTCTCTTGTAAACTCTGGACCCCAATATAGGTCTCTATGACTTTGTCTCTCAGGAATGCACACATCTCCTCCCTCACTCTCTAGGTCTCCCGCTATCTCTTTTAGCGGACCCGCCCCAGCTCCTT
>NC_041381.1:477479544-477486795 GCF_002162155.2 Triticum dicoccoides | reverse complement strand
GAGCTCCTTCCCTGTATACATATATGTCGTGACTCTTTCCATAGCTCCCTAATGTATCATCGTTCTCGATTTTCGCACATTGTTCTCTACACCATCTATTCTAGATCTCTAATGAAGTCCCTAACACACACACAATAACTCGCTTCCCTTGCGTCTCCGTACATAGGCCAATTCCGGACAACATCAACATTGTCTCCCGATCTATACACCATTTATGGACAGAAACGGCCCCTCTCGCTCTCTCTCTCTCTCTCTCTCTTGCTCTCACACTCCTCTCCCCCACACACACTCGATGTCTCTTCTAAATAGTCTACTCTCCCCGCCCACACCCGTGCTATCCCGCTACTACACATGTCACACCATTCCCCCTTCCCTTATACTAGGTTTACATCATCATTGGTCTCTCTACTCCACATACACACACTTCCTCTCACACACAAATGCGTGCACAAACACACAGAGACACGCACAAACACCCATTTATCTGGATCCTCATCTCTCCCCATGTTTGCATGTGTATCTCATGCACTCACTCTCTAATTATGTATATGTGTCTCCATGTTACACAACACAAAGCCCCATCACTACAAAAAAATACACTTCCGTGATTATACGTGTTTGTCACAGTAGGTCGCATTTTTTGTCATGCATGTACATCCATGAAAAATTTATGACAGAATCAAGATAGTCATACCTGGCTGTCGTAGATGTGTTCCATGACATTACCAAAATTATCATCACGGAAGTGTCCAGTTCCATGAAGATAAATCGCGCGTCACAGAAGTGCTTTCGTCAAGGGTGACCGACACGTGGCATCCACCGTAACGGAACGCCGTTAAGCTATCGGGTCGGGTTTTGGATCCGATAACCCGTTAACAGCCCCGACCAATGGGGATATTCCATGTGTAAAATCATCATTGGCTGGAGGAAACATGTGTCGGCTCATCGCTAGGACAGATGTCATCCACTCATTGGACACAAGGCGCCTATGATACGTCGACACATGGCACGGCCCAACAGAGGCCCATTGCTGTGAAAAGGCCGGCCCGTTTGACTTGGTCAAAAGGTGGCAGGCCAGCCCATGGAAAGCCTGTTAACGGCCTGTTTGCATATAGCCCATTTACAGCCCGCTAACGCAAGGCCCGTTACACCCTATTCGAATTAGGCCCAGTAGCGTCATCTGGGCCATCCAATATGATTCCAGCCTGTTTTCACTTCTGGCCCATGTATGGCCCATGACGTCTTTCGGCCCATATGAGGCCCTATGTAACTCTTGGCCTATTAATGGCCCATGGTGAAACTGGCCCGTAATGAACAGTGTATCACTTTACACCCATTAACTGACTGTGGTGAAACTGGCCTGTATAGAACAGTGTATCACTTTATACCCATTAACGGCCCGTTATTCCGTTGGGCCGTTTCCATCCCATGTTATCTTTCGGCCTTCTCAGAGCCCAGTTATTCTTGGGCTCATTTCCAGCATTCGTTTACTTACACCCCGTTACTGTCATTTTCTGCTTGTGGGCCAAATTCAGCCTGTGGTTACAGTCGGCCCGTTTGTGGTTCGTTAATACGTTGGGCCGTTTTCATAGCGTCATCAAATACGGCCTATTAACGATGGCTCGTTATGGTCGGCCCATGAACGGACGATTCCAACTCTAGCCCGTTTACGGACAGAATGCGGTTTGTTTGGCCCATGTTTGGACAATCGAACATACGGCCCATATAAGGCCCATTGATGATACGGCCCGTAGAAGGCCCATTGTTTCTATGGCCCGTAGAAGGCCCATTGTTTCCTCGGGCCGTAGAAGGCCCACTGTTTCTACGGCCCATAGAAGACCCACTGTTTATATGGCCCGTAGAAGGCCCACTGTTTCTACAGCCCGTAGGTCCAGTGTCACTATAGTAAATATTAGCCCATGGTTATTGTGGCCTAGTTTTCAAAAATAGGTTATTGCAGCCACTAGCAAACCGCAAAAAAAGAACTGCACTGACTACAAGCAAACAAATAAACAAGACAACAAGGAAATAAATATGCAAGCAACTTACACTAGGCTATCACGGCTATTACACATATTACATCCACTGGGCATCAAAGTTTGCCACCAGTGCAAATATAGGGAACACAGCAGCATATAAACGCCGCAGCAAAACAAGTCCAGAACTGAAACCACTTCAGAAGAGCTCAAGAAACAATATCCTGGGTACCAATGATGCTGGCAAGATGCTTAGCAAGCTTATTAACTTTCTCTTGTTTGGCGCTTAAGTCCTCCAACGCTTGCTGTTGCACCAGAAAGTATGCATATGAATTCTGCAGGGACTTCCTCAGTCCTTCGGCTTCCTGTCGCATAACATCTGATCGATGTCTTTCAACTTGAAGTTGAGACTCAAGAAGCCGAACTGATTCAGGCAACAAGTTCGAAGAGCTGGTGCCAGCAGTGGTAGCCAGTAACTCGAACACTACATCAACACAGGACTTTGGGGTTGTCTCAGTGTCTTCAATATAGTTTTTATCAGCTTTCTTGGAGACCAACAGGGATGTCTCACTATCTTGAACCTTATCTACTTTACTTACTTTACCATTGCATAACAGGGTACTCTTCTCCAATATTTTATCCGCGTTCTAAAAGAGAAACAAACAAACACATCTCAGGTTTACAATGTAGTATATTAAACTCATTTTGGTAAACCAGTTCAGTAGTAAGGTGGACAGGATAAAAGCATGAAACAAACATATATCTATGTAGTATGGTCACTGTATGGTCTATATCATTCTAGTTTATGTTGCCAAATCATGATAGATACAGTTCGAATCATATCTATTTAAGACAAAGCAGCATAAACAGAATATAAGTGTGGGAAACTACACAGCTATAACAACACTTGTAATGTGCATGGCATGAGAACATAACTGTTTATTCAATTGAAACTGAAATCAACATAGAGCAAGTTACAATAGCAAACAGCCAAACACGTTGAAGAAACAGGTTTAAAACATACATGTTGCGCCATTGGAGTTTCAATTGCATCCTTCAAATTTGAAATTGGTTGGTATCAGTAAATATAGTGATGCAACAGCAAAGTAGTATGAACCATAGCTATGGAACCTGACTTGAGAATAATTCTTCTTCTGCTTTAAGCGTTGACTTCGGGTTCAGAGTGGTGGTCCTCGTGATTTGGGCACTACAGTTGCCTTACTAACTGCTCGTGTTTGGGTGCTCTATGGTGGAGACGATGTTGTGTCAACGGGAACTGGGTGTCTATCTGCTGGGGTTGGGGTTAGAAGGGGTGTAGCTGGTTCTCTGTCCAACTAGGTAGGGGTACAATCTACATGAGTGTGGGTTATGTGTGGTGGGGCTGGTTCTTGGGCAAGTACAACCGTCGTTCTATCTGCATCGACACGTAGCACGATCTTTTCTAAAGACCGTGTTTTTACTCCCACAGATACTGCCATCACTCCCTCCAATTGAAATGGCTGATAAACCAGAAAAGTAATTGAATGTACAAACATTGTAAGATAGACAGGTGCAATGGATAGTAGGGAAGAAAACATGACATGAAATAATTCACATTTATGTTGTCTAAGCAAACAGAATAGCAGGACATAATTTCACATATATGATGTCTAATTAAACAGGATAGCATGACACAATTTCACATGTATGATGGCTAACTAAACATGATAGAATGACATACTTCAAAATATGATGACTATGTAAACAGGATGACATGATATAACTATACGATGTGTCTATTAAAGTGGTTGGCATGCCATAAATCACAAACATGCCGTCGATGGAAACATGATGCATGATATAATTCACGGATAGAATGACATAATTTAAAACATGATGACTATGTAAACAGATTGAGATGATATAACTATATTATGTCTTTAGAAAATGGGATGGCATGCCATAATTCAGATACATGCTGTCTATGTAAACATCATGGCATGACATAATTCAAATATATGATTTATATACTAAGGAAGTGAGAAGAGGGCAATCGCATATATGATGTGTCAACTAAGGAGATGGCATTCAATATTGTGTATATGATGTAAAAACTAAGCATTGCAATACAACATATGCATTATATGAGTAATATAACCCTGCCAAGTTTGAGCATACACCTTAGGGGGATAATAGGACTGGTCATCTGCCTCTGAATCCTCCTCTGAAGAGCTATCTGCTACCAGCAAGGTATCTGGTTCAGTAGGTAGCATTGTCTGCTGTGAAGACCTTTGTTTTCACTCCAGATTTCTCCATCACCAATTCAAATGGCTGATGCACAGGAAGAGCAGTTGAATATACAAACATTGTCAACAAAAGCAATGAGAAATACAAAAAAAGGACGGCATGATATAATTCACATATATGACGCTTGCCTAAACATCATGGCATTGCATAATTCACATACATAATGCCTTGCAACAAGATAACATTGCATAATTCACATATATAATGTCTTGCAACAAGATGGCATTGCATAATTCACATATATGGTAATTAGACACTAAACAGGTGGCATTCACACAAAGCATGTCTAAACTAAGAAAATGACATATGCAAGATACCATACACACGATATGAGCAACATATCCCTGCCAAGTTAGGGCATGCACCTCGGGGGGGGGGGGATATGACTGGTCATCTGTCTCTGAATCCTCCTCTGAGGAGCTATCGGTAACCAGCAAGACATGCGCTTCGTCAGATAGCATTGTCTGCTTTGAAGACCTTGTTTCTACTCCAGATTTTTCCATGACCGTGCCGAATGGCTGATGCACAGGAAGAGTAATTGAATGTACTGAAATTATTGACAAATTTAACACGTAATAGAAAAATGATGGCATGATATAATTCACATATAAGATGACTGGCTAACCAAGGTGGCATTGCAAAATTCACCTATATGATGCCTGGATAGACAAGATGGCATTGCATGATTCACATATACGATAAAGAAACTAAACAGATGGCATTGACATAAAGCATGTCTAAACAAAGCAGGTGACATCTTTAATGTATACAGTAAGCAATGCAAGGCACCATATGCATGATATTACCAACATCAGCATGCCAAGTTAGAGCGAAGACCTCATCGGGTAAATAGGAGTGGTCTTCTCCTTCTGAGTCCCCCTCAGAACAGTTATCTTCCTCTTGATTATGATCCGAAATGGGTGGAGGGGGGGCTGCCTTTGCGCCCACCATGGAATGACGTCTGCATGAAATTTTCTTGCGAGTAATGAAGTAATAATACAGTTAAAATAGAGCGAGTGTCATCTCTATCATTTCATTTCCAATCTAGATAAAGAAAGTGCTTCTCTTTGTTAAAGTATGTTTCATCAACTAGTCCCATTATTAATTTTTAAGCGTTTCTGCAAACTGGGGTGCTTAATTTTAGTTGATATGTACAAAAATAGAGATTAGAATGTCTCAAGGCGCCTCCTTGTACTACCGTTGTACACTGATGTTCATCACTGGCAGAAGGTGTATCTGGGAGACTTGGGGCGATGTCCAGTATGAGGCGTACCGTATGAGGCGTCGCAGGGCCCATCTCGCCCTCGTAGCATGGCATACTATGATACTATCGCAATATTCTCTTCGATTTATTTTGTGTGTTTCATCAACTAGTGCCACTATAATGTAATCACGCTTTTTCATTATCTGTGCAAACAAGGTTATTCAGCTGCATTTTGGTGGAACTGCACAAATGTACGTATGGAACCGACATATATGCAGAGTGCGAGGTGTGCCAAGTAAAAATTGCTGACACCAACCATGCTACATGCACGCATTGGCATCCACCACCACCAATGGGATGTGTGGCGCTCTCTGTGGACGGATCTTTCTCGGCAGCAAATCCTCTAACCAAATACTAGTAGCTTATATTGGTAGTTTTCTAGGGAGTACTCTTTTCTGAGAAGCACCAATCTATTTTTCTTTATTTGTACACTGTGTCACAACTTTGACCCAAAGTTCCAGAGCTATTTGAGGGTGATTGGCGTAGTACTCGGAGACTGATTGTAAGCATGATTTTCATTAGCTGTCACACTGATTGTAAGCATGAGCAAGTGGAAGATTAGATTAGTGCGAAGCTTACCTTAAACCCTACCGCTGTCGTTGAAACGAGGCAAGCGTCGAGGGAACCGTGGAGAACAGCGGGGAAGCGACATTGCGCCAGCCGGCCTCCTCTTGCAGTGGGAGAACGAATACTCTTGTGGCTCTAGCTGGCTCTACACCCTCACGAACGACACACCATACTCGATCGATTCTTTATCCTCTGGGTGCTCGACCTTCGACCTCTACGCCCACCACCTCTGCCTAACTGTCGCCTCGGGCGAATCTGTCTGCTCCATCACCCATAGAAGATACTCGATGAACTCGGAGGACTGCGGCGTGACTGCCGCCGAGGAGTACATGTACATCATCGCCCTCATCACCGTTGTCTCGCTCTTTCGCATACATTGCCACATGGCCCGCACCGTCCTTGAAATCTCCCACTCATTATCAAACCAACTAAGGATCTCCTTCAAGCTGACTAACTTTGCCTGGTCGCCGCCGGCGATCTGCCTGATTCGCTGCTGCATCCTCTCCATAGATGTCCTTCTGAGTGGTCCGGTGCTACCTTTGGAAGATGGGAGGTGAGACGGTGTTCTTGCAATAGAGAAGAGGGAGAGGCGAGACGGTGGTTTTGGAATGGAGATGATGGAGAGGAGAGGAGGTGGTTTTGCAATGGAGAAGATCAGAAGAGGGAGAGGTGAGACGGTGGTTTTGGAATGGCGATGATTGTCACAGCCCTAGAATATTGCTTGTAAATAGTTGCATCTTCATCTAGGCATCATATTTAAATTTCTGAAACTTGAACTGAGGAATTTTGGAAGCCTCAAAACCCTAAATAAAAGAGGGGCAAAAACCCTAGAAATCTCATTCATTGCTCCAAAATGTTCTTCTTAGATGTTTAATATTTTTGGCAAGGGTTTTGATCCAAACCAAAATATTGAACATTTTTAAGGATTTATTTTTGGGACTTTGAATTTAAATCATTAGCTATTTGAATTTGAATTATATTCATATAATTAGAATATAATTTCAAATACCCCTGAAATATTTTATAAGCTTTTGGAAAAGTCCATCTAGCAATATAAAAATATTCAGAGGAGCTTTGGCATTGTTTGAATTATTATTTTTAATTCAAAACAGTGGCAAAAGAATTAAATAAAAGAAAACAGAACAAAAATAAAAAAAA
>NC_041381.1:477462816-477478996 GCF_002162155.2 Triticum dicoccoides | reverse complement strand
TCCCGTAGCTCTCCCTCGCTCCTCCCTCTCCTCTGCTCTCTCTCCCTGCACGCGCCCGTCGTCGTCACCGACGCCGTTCGCCGTAGCCACCGTGCTCCTCACTGCCACCCGAAGTACCCAGGAGATCCGCCTCGACCACCTCTTCCTCCTCGCCGAGAAGCGCACCGCGGGAGCCCCTGCAACGTCGCCACCGCCGTCTTCTTCAACCTCAGGACCGCCGGCCATCTTCGTCAAATTCGTCGGCTCCGGTGCCTCCCCGAGCTCCCCGAGGCCACCGTGGCAACCCCTGTGAGCTACTCTTCCATTCCCCCTCCTCCTCGCGCTCGTTCCGTACCCTAGCCGCCTTTTCACCGGAGCCGATTGCTCCTCACCGCCGGCCATGGCGTGGCCGTGGCCACAGCCACCCCAGCTCGTATCCGAGCCCACTGACGTGCTCACCGCGATCTCAGGAGTCCGTAGCACGCCCCAGCTCCTCCTGCCGTGCTCCCTAACCCCGACCCCGAGATTGCCCGAACTCCGGCGGCCGCAAAAGAGCTCGCCGTCGTTAACTCCGGCCACCCCAGCACCAAACACCGCCACCGTTGGATGCGCCACATCGCCAGCTACTCGTAGCACCCACCCGCGCATCAAACCGTGGCCGGAGCAGCGTTTCCGACGCTCTCCGTCGTCTCGGCCTCGCCGGCGTCAAGCCGCCGGCGGGTTAGGCCCTGCTGGCCAGGGGTTTGACCCCCTGGGTCGATGACAGGTGGGGCCAGCCCCCCCTGTTAGTTAGTTAGTTTATTTTAATTTAATTACCCCCCCTGCTGACACTGACATGTGGGCCCTAGTGCCTTAATCCTTAATTAAACTAAACTAAACCCCCCCCTGTTTAACCTATGACGCTGACATATGGGTCCCACAGGTCAGTTTGACCTGGACGGCGCCCGTTGACCTGCTGACGTGACTATGAGGTCATGCTGACGCCATAATTCATTTTCTGGAATTATTTTAATTCTAAATATTCAGGAAATTCCAGAAAATGCCTAAAACTTCAATAAATCATAGAAAATTAACCGTAACTCCAAATTAAATAAATTATATATGAAAAATTATCAGAAAAATTCAAGGAATCCATCTGTACCATTTTCATGCATGTTAGAACAACTTATCACTACTGTTTAGGACAAATGAAGTGAATGACATTTAAATAACCACATATGGGGTTTGAATTTGAATCTTGGATTCAAACCAACTTCATTTAATCTGGTTTTAGGTGCATTAGCCCAAAACACATTCATATTGCCATGTCATAGCATGCATCATATTGTGCATTGCATTGATTGTGTTCCTTTCTGTGTTGCCGGTATTTGTCCCCTCTCGATAGACGTGATACCGATGATGTGATCGTTGACACTGATGAAGACTCAATGTTATCTTCAGAAGTGCCAGGCAAGCAAACCCCCTTGTTCATTCCGATACAATCCTACTCTCTCGCTCCTGCTCTCTTTTACTGCATTAGGACAACACAGATTCATCTGTTACTTGCTGCGGTAGCTGAACCCCTTTATCCTTTGCATAACCTGTCATTGCCACAGTAAATAGATGAAACCCACTAGCATGAGTAGGAGTTGTTTGAGCCCTGATGTGCCTACTCATTCATGCTTGTTTGTCATGCCTGCTACTGCTTAGAGTTGAGTCAGGTCTGATTCATCGAGGATGAATCAGAGGCGGGTGAACATGTCCTACTGTGTGTGAGCTAAGTGTGTGAACACGATTTGGTAAAAGGTGTCGGTGAGAGGCCATGTAGGAGTACATGGTGGGTTGTCTCATTGAAGCCGTCCTCAGGAACTGAGTTCTGTGTTTGTGATCCATGATTCAGCTACTACCATACATTGGGCCCTGAAATATGACCCCGCTCGACTTCTTATTCACCCTTGTCCTCTGTCCAGGAGTTGCAAGTAGTTTCTGGTGTTTGTAGTATGCTGGAGGCCGTGGACAGCGCTGACCGTAGGGGTGGGCTGTGATGCGGTAGGCACGTGGCCGGGTATACCGGGCGCCCGTTTGGTGTCACAGAACCCTGTTCACATCGTTTGGGGCTGTGAGCGAAACTCCGGCCGGATCTCCTCATGGATGGAACCCGAATAGGCGATAAACCTGGACTAGAGACTTAGGTGTTTAGGTAGGTCGTGGTCTACACCCACGTCGGCTTTCGCTTGAAGTCTGCTGAGCACATGTCGTGTGCAGACACTAAGTGGTGGAAACATGTATGAAGAAGTACACCCCTGCAGGGTTAATATCATCTATTCGAATAGCCGTGTCCGCGGAAAAGGACTTCTGGGTTGCTTATATCAGTTCATAGACAAGTGAAAGTGGATACTTTAAAATGCGCAACATAAGCGTGAGTGCTATGGATGGCGTTCTCGTAGGGAGACGCGAGCGGATCCATAGTGGTATATTGATATGGTGAATATGTGGACTCGTGTGCGCCACCTCAAAGAGTTGCTTGCAGTCGTAGGTTAGGATAGCCACCGAGTCAAAGCTGGCTTGCTGCAGTTAAACCCCACCATCCCCTTGTTGATAATGATGCATATGTAGATAGATCTGATGTAAGTCTTGCTGGGTACATTTGTACTCACGTTTGCCTATTTTATGTTTTTGCAGAGAGACTTCGGTCTCGCTAGTAGTTCCACGTGGACTTCGACGTTTAGCTTGACACCTCAGCTACGATCTTGTGCCCTCGGCAGGATCTGATAGATAGTCAGGCTTCTCAGCCTTTTCATTTATAGATGTCTGTACTCAGACATGATAGCTTCCGCTTGTGCTTTGACTTGTATGCTCTGATTGTTGGGTCGTGAGACCCACGTTTGTAATGTCTCGCTCCTCGGAGCCTATTGAATAAATTATTTGAGTCGTAGAGTCATGTTGTGATGCCATGTTGTATTTGCACATATCGAGCATATTGTGTGTATGCTATTGAAATGCTTGGTATGTGTGGGATCTGACCATCTAGTTGTTTATCTTTAGTAGCCTCTCTTACCGGGAAATGTCTCCTAGTGTTTCCACCGAGCCATGGTAGCTTGCTACTGCTCCGGAACACTTAGGCTGGCCGGCATGTGTCCTTCTTCGTTCCTGTGTCTGTCCCTACGGGGAAATGTCACGCGATGAATATCGGAGTCCTGTTAGCCCGCAACAGCCCGGTTCACCGGAGTCCTGCTAGCCCAGTGCTACAGCCTGGATTCACTCACTGATGACCGACACGTTCGATGCTGGGTCATGAATGCCTGTCCCTGTAAGTCTGTGCCACTTTGGGTTTACGACTAGCCATGTCAGCCCGGGCTCCTTATCATATGGATGCTAGCGACACTGTCATATACGTGTGCCAAAAGGCGCAAACGGTCCCGGGCTAAGGTAAGGCGACACCCGTGGGGATACCGTGCGTGAGGCCGCAAAGTAATATGAAGTGTTACATGCTAGATCTATGTGGCATTGAGTCGGGGTCCTGACAGCGTTGGTATCAGAGCTTGACTACCTGTAGGATTACCAAGCCAAACTGGTCGAAGTTGAGTCTAGAAATTCTTAGTTATATAAGGGAATTGATTGTGGGATGGAACGTAAGGCTCTTTTTACTCCTTATACCTCATGGCTTTCTGATCTGAGTCATCATCTTCTTTCCTACGGGGTTAAGGAACTAGGTCTTCTCATCTTTCTATCAGGATCACGTGTTACTAATCAGTGGACTTATAAGATTGTTCGATTTAAGCTTGAGTCCAGCTCCTATTACTTCCGTATGTTAATTGTTGATCTCGAAACCTTGATATTGTGCTTCTGAGTGGTTATGCCACTATTTTTGTGAATTCTCAAATCTTTTCTGAGCATTTACAGCCGTTATGCTGTCCGAGTCATCCCAGGTTTCTAAGTAGTCTGATGCAATTGCAAATCCTTTCTTCCCGTTCCAATGTTCCCATGGGCCAGATTAACCACACTAATCAGTGAGTTGAGGTACTTCGTTACCTTGACATATATGTTGGAGATATTATTATGACCCTAGGTGTCTTAGGGGATCACCTAGTAATTTAGCCATGATTGGTGTCCCAGTGTGATGATTCTGGCCTTTATTCTCGAAAGCATCCCGTGATGCTACTTAGTAGTAGGTATTCTACTCCTTGGGCTTTGAACCCGAGATTCACTCTACTTACTTCATGTTGATAGTGTTTGCTAGTTCCTTCAGGATATTAGTAACTTTGCGATAGTCCTCGAGGTCCGTGGTATTTCCTTCTTCCAAATACTATGAACCGCTTATGGCAGATGTTTATTGGATCAAAAGATCACAATTAGAGTACTCTTGAGGAGTTCTCCATTCATAAATCGTGACTCTGCCAGTTCTACCTTTCTGCATGGGTTATCCGGAAGAAATATGTTGAACTTGGTTCGACATACTAATCTATGCATCCACAACTCAGAAAATTATATGTTCCTTTGAGTTGTTCTCTTTAGTTGCATTCTGACCCTCGTCTATCAATTGATAGTCAAGAGTATGCATGCATTCGTTCGTCGATGCCTATTACTCTTGTGGTCCGTCAAGCCATTCTGTCCTGAATGACTTGGAGAAACAAACTCCAGTACCTCATCCATATTTAGGATTGGGTCAAAGTAGTTGTATTCCGCAGATCAAATGCCAATCCAGCTTTTGGTTCTGTTCTACCTTGGAGTATTACCCCCTTTATGTCAGAATTGTCATGAGAACTTCACCAACTCTCATGAATTTTGACGTAGTGATACTTCTCACCATCATTAGTCATTCCTCGGCCCTCGTGTTGATGCAACCGGAATACCGACAAATGAATTGTGATGTGTGAAATCCATACTCCCAGCAACCTCGTTGTTTGGTAGTTAAAGGACAATAATTTCATTCTTAGCCTGTTGGTTCTTGAGTCATCATTCTAAGACTGATCGTGCTACCTAGTCCTTATTTCCTGATGCACTCTTTGATTAATGAGTTAGGATTTTGTCAAGTCCTCGCTCATTTGATCATATCATCTTGCCCTGAAAAGCAAGATTGTTCTCGAGCTTAGTAACATATCGGTGGTTCGTGATTTTCCGTATATCTTTTCGGAAATATTACCAGGTTGTCACCTGACCGCTATGTTGAGTTCGTGATCAAGTTGGTTTATTCCTGTAAACCACCCCTTCTCCAAGGATCTGTGTAGGATACCCCTGAGCTAGTTGGTCAAGCTAAACAACAACTTGGAGAGTTGGAAGATAAAAGCTTGCCTGACTTAGTTCGTTCCAAAGGGATATTCTTGTGTAGTGTGTGTTGAAGAAAGATGATATCTTCATCGATTGGTCCCTGTGATCAGTTGCTGGACCTATCGTCTTATCAATCCTTTGATTTGAGTGTGGGCTATCGTCAAATCAAGTCAGAACCAATGATGCTCGTAATGTTGTCTTCCTCGTGGTTGATCCCTCGAGCATACACCATTATATCTTTTGGGTCTGACCAATGCTGTCACCGTGTTCACACGATGGTGGAAGTCCAGTGATATGGAAATTCCGATGAGTTGTTGTTGAGTCCATTGACAACATCTTTATCTCCTCCATGATGTTGTTGAACATTAAGTTAGTGTTGGAAACTTTTGAAAGCATTTTCTTCATGCTAGCTCATGAAGTACTTGTTTGATGAAAGGAGTGACTTCCTTTGATTCACGTGCATTTTGATGTAAGCTGCCGTCGTGAATTCGAGAAAGTTTGTTTTTGCTCCTTTGGAATCATCCCAAGTCGGTCATGCACGTGCGAAGAATTCGGTGGTCTGTTAGACTGATCATCTTCATTCCATATGTGTCCCGAGCACACCAAGCCACTGATTGATTTGTTCAAGGAGAAGAAGTTCCTTTATAAGAGCTAATCATATGACTTATGCAAGGACTTCGTTATCCACGGCGATGGTTCCCAACCAGAACTTGGTAGTGTTTTATTGTAAGACTACCATGTGATCATGTTTGTCTGAGACAACATGTTCACACGTACGTAGCAGAACCAGCTCATGTTTTGGAGCTTGCTATCGTAGTTCATTTCCCAAGAATCTCGCAACGTCATCTCGCCGATTTGTGTTGCAAACTTTCATTTTCTTCCTAGACTCGATGAGTCTGGAATATCCTGGCACCAACCAGATCTGAATCTCAGGCAGATATGATGGTTGGAACATTTCCCAAGAACTATAATATTGGTCCCTCGATAACCGGTAAAGTGGATGTCGTGGCCAACACACCCAACCGGAAGACCTATTATTATAATATCTTGATTGAGGAAGTTGGCCACCTCCCCATAAGGATTTCGTAGGATTTACCTCCGTAACCGTTCCTTATGGATTCCATTGCTTCCGAAGTCCGACCTTTACTTGATGTTCTAGTTATCAAACCATATCTATGAATGGGTTACACTAGCACGTCAAGGAGAACATTGGAAGCGGAGCGCTAAATGTCTCTCGGTCGATCATCCAGATTTTGTTTCCTTGGCCTCGCTAGGGCGAAATCTGAGTTGATGTTATCTTCCTATGCATCTGCATCGTCCATCGTTGTTCATCATGGTGGTATGTTGTGTTGCCAGGATCCTTGACACGGATGTTGGTAAAACCTTGATGAATATGGAATTGCTCAAGTTCTTGAGAGCACGCACAAGCGCTACGTGTTATCATCGGCACTAACTGGGTTTGCTCTCAGTTTCCTCGGCAATGCTATGACCTTTTCAAACAGTGAATTCACTCTCTATTGTTGGGTTCTTCCCCAGTTACCAGAATCATTCCCGGCATTTGCATTTTGTTCCCAGCTTGCACCGTCAATGTGCCATTCTACCATGGGTCTCTTCCATTTCCGGTGGTAAGCAAAATCATCCATTGCGTTGTCTTCAACAAGGTAATCCACATCATCCAAGTCCGAGTATGCCATTCTACCGACCCCCTCCAAACGATCGTTGTGAATTGCCTTAGGCTGGTATGAAGAGTTTCAATGATCTTTGAATCAAAAGTAATTCTTTTTGCCACTTAAGGGGGTATATCTACGAGTCACCATCCCTAAGGTGCCCCGTTGTGCTATCATGGCAACTAAAATCCTCGCTACGTTGACAATCAATTACCACCTTCTTAAGTGTGGAATTGTTGTCCACCTAGTGAACCTTCGTCATCTGTTTCTTTCCACCCCTCTCTATGTGTATCTCGTGTCTCAACCCGAGAAATGGTCCTATGTCTCATTCCGTGAGTTGTTCGATCTTCGAGAAGATCGACCCTTCTAGAGTTTTCCTTTCCTCTTCTTGACATGATTAGCTGGAGTTCTCAGAACAAGACGACAAGACAAAGATGGTGTTCGAATCAACGTTCCTATGAAGTGCAACCTGGATCGTGAAGATTGTGCTAGTTTGCGTTACCCTTCACCTTACCCTACGCTTGAATCTCGAGACGAGATTCTTGTTTAGTGGGGGTGAGTTGTCACAGCCCTAGAGTATTGCTTGTAAATAGTTGCATCTTCATCCAGGCATCATATTTAAATTTCTGAAACTTGAACTGAGGAATTTTGGAAGCCTCAAAACCCTAAATAAAAGAGGGGCAAAAACCCTAGAAATCTCATTCATTGCTCCAAAATGTTCTTCTTAGATGTTTAATATTTTTGGCAAGGGTTTTGATCCAAACCAAAATATTGAACATTTTTAAGGATTTATTTTTGGGACTTTGAATTTAAATCATTAGCTATTTGAATTTGAATTATATTCATATAATTAGAATATAATTTCAAATACCCCTGAAATATTTTATAAGCTTTTGGAAAAGTCCATCTAGCAATATAAAAATATTCAGAGGAGCTTTGGCATTGTTTGAATTATTATTTTTAATTCAAAACAGTGGCAAAAGAATTAAATAAAAGAAAACAGAACAAAAATAAAAAAAAGAGCAAAGCCTACCTGGCCTCACCCGTGCAGCCCACCAGCCGGCCTAGCTCCCCCACCTGGCCGGCCCAGCCTACCTCCTCCTCCCCCTTGTCCTCTTCTTCCTCTGCCAGTAGGCAGAGGCGAGGCGTGGCGCGCGCCCGAAGAGCTCCGGCCACCTCCTGCTTACCTGCTCGCCGCTGGAGGCACCCGAGGGAGCCACGCACTCCCCCCCCTCGTTCCCCACGACCTCCCTCACTCTCCCGTAGCTCTCCCTCGCTCCTCCCTCTCCTCTGCTCTCTCTCCCTGCACGCGCCCGAGCGGAGCTCGTCGTCGCCGACGCCGTTCGCCGTAGCCACCGTGCTCCTCACTGCCACCCGAAGTACCCAGGAGATCCGCCTCGACCACCTCTTCCTCCTCGCCGAGAAGCACACCGCGGGAGCCCCTGCAACGTCGCCACCGCCGTCTTCTTCAACCTCGGGACCGCCGGCCATCTTCGTCAAATTCACCGGCTCCGGTGCCTCCCCGAGCTCCCCGAGGCCACCGTGGCAACCCCTGTGAGCTACTCTTCCATTCCCCCTCCTCCTCGCGCTCGTTCTGTACCCTAGCCGCCTTTTCACCGGAGCCGATTGCTCCTCGCCGCCGGCCATGGCATGGCCGTGGCCACAGCCACCCCAGCTCGTATCCGAGCCCACTGACGTGCTCACCGCAATCTCAGGAGTCCGTAGCACGCCCCAGCTCCTCCTGCCGTGCTCCCTAACCCCGACCCCGAGATTGCCCGAACTCCGGCGGCCGCAAAAGAGCTCGCCGTCGTTAACTCCGGCCACCCCAGCACCAAACACCGCCACCGTTGGATGCGCCACATCGCCAGCTACTCGTAGCACCCACCCGCACATCAAACCGTGGCCGGAGCAGCGTTTCCGACGCTCTCCGTCGTCTCGGCCTCGCCGGCGTCAAGCCGCCGGCGGGTTAGGCCCTGCTGACCAGGGGTTTGACCCCCTGGGTCGATGACAGGTGGGGCCAGCCCCCCTGTTAGTTAGTTAGTTTATTTTAATTTAATTACCCCCCCCCTGCTGACACTGACATGTGGGCCCTAGTGCCTTAGTCCTTAATTAAACTAAACTAAACCCCCCTGTTTAACCTATGACGCTGACATATGGGTCCCACAGGTCAGTTTGACCTGGACGGCGCCCGTTGACCTGCTGACGTCACTATGAGGTCATGCTGACGCCATAATTCATTTTCTGGAATTATTTTAATTCTAAATATTCAGGAAATTCCAGAAAATGCCTAAAACTTCAATAAATCATAGAAAATTAACCGTAACTCCAAATTAAATAAATTATATATGAAAAATTATCAGAAAAATTCAAGGAATCCATCTGTACCATTTTCATGCATGTTAGAACAACTTATCACTACTGTTTAGGACAAATGAAGTGAATGCCATTTAAATAACCACATATGGGGTTTGAATTTGAATCTTGGATTCAAACCATCTTCATTTAATCTGGTTTTAGGTGCATTAGCCCAAAACACATTCATATTGCCATGTCATAGCATGCATCATATTGTGCATTGCATTGATTGTGTTCCTTTCTGTGTTGCCGGTATTTGTCCCCTCTCGATAGACGTGATACCGATGATGTGATCGTTGACACTGATGAAGACTCAATGTTATCTTCAGAAGTGCCAGGCAAGCAAAACCCCCTTTTTCATTCCGATACAATCCTACTCTCTCGCTCCTGCTCTCTTTTACTGCATTAGGACAACACAGATTCATCTGTTACTTGCTGCTGTAGCTGAACCCCTTTATCCTTTGCATGACCTGTCATTGCCACAGTAAATAGATGAAACCCACTAGCATGAGTAGGAGTTGTTTGAGCCCTGATGTGCCTACTCATTCATGCTTGTTTGTCATGCCTGCTACTGCTTAGAGTTGAGTCAGGTCTGATTCATCGAGGATGAATCAGAGGCGGGTGAACATGTCCTACTGTGTGTGAGCTAAGTGTGTGAACACGATTTGGTAAAAGGTGTCGGTGAGAGGCCATGTAGGAGTACATGGTGGGTTGTCTCATTGAAGCCGTCCTCAGGAACTGAGTTCTATGTTTGTGATCCATGATTCAGCTACTACCATACATTGGGCCCTGAAATATGACCCCGCTCGACTTCTTATTCACCCTTGTCCTCTGTCCAGGAGTTGCAAGTAGTTTCTGGTGTTTGTAGTATGCTGGAGGCCGTGGACAGCGCTGACCATAGGGGTGGGCTGTGATGCGGTAGGCACGTGGCCGGGTATACCGGGCGCCCGTTTGGTGTCACGGAACCCTGTTCACATCGTTTGGGGCTGTGAGCGAAACTCCGGCCGGATCTCCTCATGGATGGAACCCGAATAGGCGATAAACCTGGACTAGAGACTTAGATGTTTAGGTAGGTCGTGGTCTACACCCACGTCGGCTTTCGCTTGAAGTCTGCCGAGCACATGTCGTGTGCAGACGCTAAGTGGTGGAAACATGTATGAAGAAGTACACCCCTGCAGGGTTAATATCATCTATTCGAATAGCCGTGTCCGCGGAAAAGGACTTCTGGGTTGCTTATATCAGTTCATAGACAAGTGAAAGTGGATACTTTAAAATGCGCAAGATAAGCGTGAGTGCTATGGATGGCATTCTCGTAGGGAGACGGGAGCGGATCCATAGTGGTGTATTGATATGGTGAATATGTGGACTCGTGTGCGCCACCTCAAAGAGTTGCTTGCAGTCGTAGGTTAGGATAGCCACCGAGTCAAAGCTGGCTTGCTGCAGTTAAACCCCACCATCCCCTTGTTGATAATGATGCATATGTAGATAGATCTGATGTAAGTCTTGCTGGGTACATTTGTACTCACGTTTGCCTATTTTATGTTTTTGCAGAGAGACTTCGGTCTCGCTAGTAGTTCCACGTGGACTTCGACGTTTAGCTTGATACCTCAGCTACGATCTTGTGCCCTCGGCAGGATCTGATAGATAGTCAGGCTTCTCAGCCTTTTCATTTATAGATGTCTGTACTCAGACATGATAGCTTCCGCTTGTGCTTTGACTTGTATGCTCTGATTGTTGGGTCGCGAGACCCACGTTTGTAATGTCTCGCTCCTCGGAGCCTATTGAATAAATTATTTGAGTCGTAGAGTCATGTTGTGATGCCATGTTGTATTTGCACATATCGAGCATATTGTGTGTATGCTATTGAAATGCTTGGTATGTGTGGGATCTGACCATCTAGTTGTTTATCTTTAGTAGCCTCTCTTACCGGGAAATGTCTCCTAGTGTTTCCACCGAGCCATGGTAGCTTGCTACTGCTCCGGAATACTTAGGCTGGCCGGCATGTGTCCTTCTTCGTTCCTGTGTCTGTCCCTACGGGGAAATGTCACGCGATGAATACCGGAGTCCTGTTAGCCTGCTACAGCCCGGTTCACCGGAGTCCTGCTAGCCCAGTGCTACAGCCTGGATTCACTCGCTGATGACCGACACGTTCGATGCTGGGTCATGAATGCCTGTCCCTGTAAGTCTGTGCCACTTTGGGTTTACGACTAGCCATGTCAGCCCGGGATCCTTATCATATGGATGCTAGCGACACTGTCATATACGTGTGCCAAAAGGCGCAAACGGTCCCGGGCTAAGGTAAGGCGACACCCGTGGGGATACCGTGCGTGAGGCCGCAAAGTAATATGAAGTGTTACATGCTAGATCTATGTGGCATTGAGTCGGGGTCCTGACAATGATGGAGAGGAGAGGAGGTGGTTTTGGAATGGAGATGATGGAGAGGAGAGGAGGTGGTTTTGCAATGGGGAAGATCAGAAGAGGGAGAGGTGAGACGGTGGTTTTGGAATGGAGATGATGGAGAGGAGAGGAGGTGGTTTTGCAATGGAGAAGAGGGAGAGGAGCGTGTGGCAGCAATTTAGGATTGGGCGAGAGGGCCAGCGCGCTGTGACTAGATCAAAATCAAAATCAATTTACCCTTCAATTAAGAAAGCGACCCCACATTAACTAGTCTCCCTTTTATTCTAGGTCATAATTGACCTTGATTTTCGCACATAAAATATATGTTATACGTTGCAAAAATAATATAATTTGAAAGTACATTCAGATACGAACCAAACGGTACAATTTTTTGTGACATGCATTCACATTTTGCTTGTCAAATACAGTACGTGGTCAAACTTTGACCCAAAATATGCAAAACAACAAAAAAATACTTCCAAGACGAGCGCCTCTCTTCCGCTTTTCTCCTCTTAAACCCTCCTCTCCTGTTCCAATCTAAATCCAGCGCCGCTCCTCTCCTCTTCCATTTCAAAACCACCGCCCCTCCTCTCCTGTTCCAGTCCAAAACCAGTGTCGCTCCTCTCCCGTTCTAATCCAAAACCAGTGCTGCTCCTCTCCTGTTCCATTCAAAAACTCCCGCCGGCGAGTGAAGGTGTTATGGAGAAGTAGATCGATGGAGGAGTACAACCGATACGTGAGGATCGCAGACGGCGACCCTGTGAAGCTAGCTAGGATGTTGGAGATACAGCCTTGGTTTGACAACAAGGACCAACTAGCGGCGACAGTGACATCCATGGCCAAATATCTGCAACAGAGCGAAAAGGCGGCGATACTCCCGGAGGGAGTCGCGCCGGAGTACATAGAGCTGCTCCTCTAGGCCATGGAGCAAACAGATTCACCGAATCTGATCGTGAGGGAGCGGTGGTGGGAGTATCGATCCCAGATGGAGCATCCACCAGAGATTGAAGGATTGAGCATCTACAGGGTGCCGTTTGTGAGGGTGTCCTGCCAGAGCGAGCCGGTGGAGTCTTTGTCGACCGAACCCAACTGCAAGAGGAGAAAAGCAGTTGGCCCGATGACGCTTCCCCGCCATCGTCTTCCTCGCTATTCACATCGTCTCACGGGGCGGCTGTCTGCCGCCGACGAATAGGAGGGGGTCCCCCCCCAGCCCAATAGTCGGGCAGGTTGTGAATTGTCAGGAGGAGCTTAGGGTTGTCAGTATTTGCAGGTTGTGAATTGTGTTTTGTGTTGTGTATTTTGAGAGTACTTTCAGATATGAATGTCTTTTGAATTTCAGATTTGCAGTATTGAGCATATGAAGAATTTTATGAATTCTAGAGATCTATTTTTAGCACTTAAAAAATGTAGTTTCATAGGACTATAAAAGTGCAGACAATGTGATTCTCAGAGAAGAAACTGCAAGTTGCGTTTCAGATAAGAAACTACAACTTTGAGAGGCAGAGCATTTATATTAACATGGCCTTTTCAAACAGGGTTAACAGCATGTTGGAAGTTTTATTCATGGTCGAAAATGGAACTACCAGCCAGTTAACATCATGCTGATCAACATTCATGCATAACACATCTTCATATGATGCATAGTCAAAATGCCCACACAATGTCGAGTTTGTGAAACACAGAGAAAACGAGGGACGAAGTTTTGGCAAGTATTGGACGTGGTTTTGGGCTGCCCCGTCTAGGCTTTCATTTTTAACATGCGTGGCCCACGACCTCGGATGGGAGGGCCTGTTTGTATTTTCTTAGGGTCGTCATGTATCGACCGACCTATGGACCTCCCATCCGAGATTTTATTTTTGGCAGCCCAATTTATGTATTTTTTTGAAGAAAACGCAGAGGTCTGTTCTATTTTTCTATATAAGAATAGGAACGCCAAGTACAACTTATGTTTCCTTTCTAACTATATTACATGTATTTAAATTATTTTATATGTTATTATATATTATTTTTATTGTCATCATATATTCAACAGATACTTACATATGTAAGAAAACAATATCCCACATCTTATTAACTTATAAAAATAATTTCTTAACAAATAAAATTCTGGATTGTTTTGGCACGAAAATCCTAGTGATTGTGTACAAAAGCTTGGTAAGATTTAAGGACGAATGTAGTAATATCACTTACTATTTAAATATATTTATAACAAAATGCTCAACCCTTTTTATTTTTTGATAACATTGCTGGCCCAACCCAACATTATAATTAGAATCAGCCCAGCAAAATCATGTATTTCGAGAAAGTGCAAATGGACTGTAATTTTTAGGAAATAAAATAAATGGGCCGCATGGATGCTACATTATTTCTTCACCCAGCCCAGATAATGGCTGTAATTCAAAAAATAAGATCAAATTAACTATAAATTCTACCGTGCAGAAAAAAGACTGTAAATTCTGAAAAAATGGGTTGAATACGTGCCACATTTTTGGAGGCTGAAATGTGGGCCAATAGGTCGAAGCCAACGCAAGTCGTTGTCAATTTAGTCAAAAATGATTCTGACATGTTAGCCATTGGATTTACATCCAACGACCGGCATCCATCTTCAATCTCTCGTCTTCTTCCTCCAGCGCCGCCGGGAACACCTCCCGCCTCGTGCTGCTAGCAGCACTGCTTAGCACGCTTCGCTATGAAGCGCTACTCCACTGTTGGCTAGGCCATCCCTCCACCCCTCCACACCTCTTGTTCTTCTCCACCGACTGCCAAACCACACCGCACTAGAACCAGTTAACCCTCGTACACCTCTCCGTCTGCGACACTACTCCCGCATCTTCCCATCTCCGGCTCATTGCTGTCCAGGGCCTCGCCGTCGTCCACCACCTTGGATGCGCTCGGTGCGGCGTGGTCAATGTGGTCAACAAACGACACCATCGGAAGTAGACTGTGCGTGGAGAGGCTGACGGCTGGTTCCACGGCCGCACACAAGGAAATGCCTCCTTATTACGCGCAAAATAATAATTCCTCCACCTGACATCTAGGACCCACCGGAAGGGCCTCTATATTTCGTGAAAAAACATGCCCCCCGCTGACTTGTCGGACCCACCAGCTATCTTCGCACGCAAGGAAGTGCCTCCTTATTACGCACAAAAAAAATGAATACTCCCCCTGCCAGCTGGAACCCATCATACTAGGAGGCTGACTTGTGGGCCTACCAAGTTGACGGCGATGGATGGCTTTGTCAACTTAGTCAATATGAACGATTCTAGCTCCTGTTACCGTACGATGTTCATCCAACGGTCGTAGTGCTTCTTCAACCTCTGGTCTTCTTGCTCCAGCCGCCCAAACCAGCGCCGGTCGTGCCGCATGCTCCTACCTCCCGTGGCCGGCTATGATGCCGCAGAGGCCTCACCGCCCCCTACTACTCCCACCACTGGCCAGGCCATCCCTCTACTCACCCACACCCCCTATTATTCTGCAGCCACAGCAGCCTCACACCGTAGCCGAACTAGTGAACCCTCATACTCCTCTTCGCGTGGGCATCCACTGCTGCGTCTTCCCCGGCTCCAAGTCGTCCCCTTCCTAGGCCTCGCCGTCGTCCACCGATGTGGTGCTCTCGGCGCGGCGTGGTCAACGTGGTCAAGGAACGACTTCCATCGGACATGGACTATATTTCGTGAAAAAAATGTTTCCCCCTGACTGCGGGAACCCACCAGCTACATCTTCGCATCCAAGGAAGTGCGTCCAGGCAAAAAAACGATTCGCCCCCCTGACTCCTGGGACCCACCAGCTACATCTTCGCACGCAAGGAAGTGCGTCTGAGAAAAAAACGATTCGCCCCCTTGACTGCTAGGACCCACCAGCTACATCTTCGCACGCAAAGGAAGTGCGTCCGAGCCAAAAAACAATTCGCCCCTCTGATTGCTTGGACCCACCAGCTACATTTTCGCATGCAAGGAAGTGCCTGACAGTCGGGACCCACCTGGTCGAAGCGTACGTAGCATTGTCATTCTGGTCGCGAACGTGTACGTACATACTGGTCATTGTAGAGGCGCGCACGTATCATAGTAGAGGCGCGCACATAGCATGTACACGTACGTACAGCAGCCAGGGTGCAAGAAAGAAAATACTGCCACGTACGTACATACGGGCAGGTTCTCGAATGCCTACTCGCGCATACGTACGGCTAGGTCTCGTGTACATGACTGGGTCGGAATGGAGAAACAGCATCGTCGTCGTGTTCATGGGGACCCAACCGGCTGGGTCGGAATGGAATGCGTGGTTGTGTTCATCGGGAGGGCTTGGACGGAACAGGCAATGGAAACGAGGCGTGGCGTACCGCACAACGGAGGAAATGGACCTCCTACGTTCGGAACGGGGTCCTGTTGATCGGGAGGGGTGTGGCGTACCACAAAACGGAGGAAACGGACCTCCTATGGTCGAAATGGGGGTCCTGTTGATCGGGAGGGGTGTGGCGTGCTGCAAAACGGACGAAACGGACTTGTGTTGGAGCGCTACGGTCGAAACGGGGGTCCTGT
>NC_041381.1:477448086-477462048 GCF_002162155.2 Triticum dicoccoides | reverse complement strand
GTTCATCCAATCGATCGGCTTCAGTTAGCAGCAGTAACAAAGGAATCGCTTGATCGGGTTCAGTTAACAGCCATCAATCGATCGCTCGGGTTCAGTTAGAGCCCAATGCCTCGCTCGAGTTCAGTTAGAGCCAACGCCTCGCACACACGCGCATATGTGTACGAGATAAACACGCATCGCTCGGCCCCCGACCTCACACCGTAACCGGCAACTCCCCGAAATTTTCCTCCCCCTCGCTTCTACCACGGTTTTTTCCATCATGGACGGCCCAAAGAATGTCATGCAGCTGCGTCTCCGACCCGCCCAGGACGAAAAGCCCATTTTCTGTCATGATTTTTTGTCATAGAAGTAGGAGCCCACCACATCTATGATGATACCGGGTTTTGTCACAATTATTGTCATAGAAGTGTCATATGTATGACAGAAAAAAATCGTTCGGCCCAAAATGTCACGGATGTGTCTTTTTTTTGTATTGCATGTACATGTCTCTCTCTATCCTCCACACACATAGACACAAAGAATCTGTTATCATTGCCTCAGTCTCTAACATATCACACATGCACACTGTCTCTCTCTCTCGCAAACACGCTCAACAAGGGTTTCCCGGTGAATAACTAACCGTCTTTTCATGAACAGTCGTGGCAGTACGGTGAACACGAGACGTGAAAAATAATAAATCTACACGTGCTTAGACCACCTGGTATGACTACTAGGACTAGAGCAAGCCAAAAAGTGCGCCGCCGTCACCCCCTCCTTATCGGTGACGGCAAAATCTTTGTTTTACACAGTCGAGAAGTCATTGTGCTAAGGCCCCACATGTCGAGGCATTGAATAGAATGCAGATGCTAGTTTACAGAAGTAGGAATCGATAATACATTTGTATCTCCATACTTATATTTCTTATCTTATAAAAAACAGAGTTGGTGATGATGGTATGTGTGCCATCTTGCAATATAGACCATCCGATCTATATCTAACGGATGGAAATTAAAATAAAAGATGCACGCACCCCTCTCCTCATTTGCAGACAAGGCCTTCCCTCGTTCATCCTTATCTCCAAAAAAGCTCATTGTTGAGCAATTAAGAAAGGAAGCCTTTGGAACAAACTGGCCTGGTGGCCGCTGCCGGCATCGTCAATCCCCATGCCTCCGCTCAGTCCGACCACCAATCACCACCGCACCCCACTCCTCTTCACCTTATCTCATATTTCTCGAGATATCATTAGTTTTTACACATGGGATTACTCCCCGCAAGGGCCAATCACAACAAGTGTTTTATAAAAATGCATCTTGATGTTCCGTGTAATGCACGGATCTTGCTAGTACTCCTACACAAGACTAAGTTGGTGATGATGGGTTTCTGACCATTAGATCTACATCTAACGACTGTGAGGTAAGTTGATGCCTTTTCTCACCAACATCCTACTTGTCTACCAGTTTGCAGAAAAACCCATAATTAGTATCTTAAAACCAACCACATCCCACCCTGACCTCACCAAAATAGCCCAAGGAATATATTCTAATTAAATCATAATATATCTCTAGTGACATATGTATATCAAAATTAGAGTGTTTTGTATCAAGTTTGTGAATAAGTATTATTCTAATTATGATTCATTGCAACGCACATGAACGTTGCTAGTATTTCCAACCATGCATTTTTTCCTAGTTTTCCATAGTTTCGAGTTTTCCATCAAGATGTTAGTCACTCATGGTTGATATTTACTTTCAATCATGTACACATATGCACTATATAACTAGCCTTGCTTATTGGCTTCCAAAGCTTAACTTTCACTCCTACTTACAATATGTAGAGTATTTAACAAAAAACTACCACTTTCAACCATCCCTAGGAAGAATCTATTGTACAAAAAGTAGCAAAAACATATCCATAATTTCTTAATCCACGCTAAAAACTACTACCTAGTACTCCTATCGATTAGGTTTGTTTAATCCCATTTATGATAGGGTTGGCCCACACATCCGTGCTAATGAGGCAGCTTAAACCAACACATTTTGTTTGACCGTTGACACGAGGGACCCACATCTGACCTTCTATCATGTTATTCCCCCTCAAATCATTATTTTTCCTGAACATTACTTCAAACAGTACTGATGCGTGTTCATCGGTGGCGCCGGTGATGAGCGAGTTGGCCGCTGCTCCGCCGAATGGGCCGGACGCCACACTGGCCTCCGCATGGGTTGGCAGGCTGGCCTGAGCGTGAGTCACGAGCGAGCAAGCCACTGCGCTAACCTTCACTCGAGCCAGATGGCTGGCCTTAGCGCGGCGTGAGCGAGCAATCTGCCGCGCTGCCGTGCAAATCTAGCTAGCAAACCTTGCCAACAAGCAGTTGGACGGGGCTATCTTGGCTAGCTAGCGGTCGCGAGCGCCGGACGGAGGTGGCATCCGGGTTGCCGCAACATGGGCTTCGCATCGCCGGCGGTTTTGACCTCGCCTTCTGCCGGCGGCGGTAGCTGCGTCCCATGGCCGAGGATGACTAGGTGGATGGGACGGAGGTAGGAGGTCACTCGGGGATTTTTGTGCAGACTGGCATGTAGGTCCCACAAGTCATAATGCTCGGTCGAATAGAAGGCGTTGACTTAATGGGCGACATGGGCCCTGTCAGAGGTTAGAGTTAGATTCTAACCCTGAACTAACTCTAACCAAAGTGGTGTTTGGATGGCAGGGTTAGATTGACAACAAATGTATCCAGACAGGCTCATGGGTTGAAACGTGCCTATAACGGCACTTTGTAGAGTAGTCGTTTCTTGGTAAGACTGATTGGTAAGAGCATGTACAATGGTTGATAAGGTAGCACTACTAGGGAAAACCTTATACATAGAACATTAGCGGTAGCGTGGGTCAAAAAAGCACGCTGCTGCTAATTAGCAGTAGCGCGCCTGAGGAAACCGCGTTGCAGATAAAGATCTAGCAGTAGCGCGTCTTGCTGTACACACGTTACTACTAATATTCCCACGGCTTAGCCCATAGGCTACACATAGTAGTAGCGATCTATGACGAACCGCGCTACCGCTACGTTGTTTGTAGCAGCGCGTTTTAATATAAACTCGCTGGTGCTAAAGGTTATAAAATTAAATGGAAAGAAAATGGAAAGGTAATTGAAAATGAAAGAAATAGAATAAGGTGAAAGGAAACAAATAAAATGTGAAGAAAACTAAATGAAAAAGGGGAAAAAGAGAAAGGAGTAGCAGTAGCGTGTATCATAGAACGCGTTGTAGCTAAGATAGCAGCAACGGTTTTCCTGGAACGCGCTACTGCTACTTCTGACTTAACCACGGGGTTCGTCCTTCCCCACGCCAGCTCCCTCAAATCCAACTCTCTCCACTCTCGCCGCCGCCGTCGCCCATCGGCCGCCGCGCGCTCTCCGCACCCTCTACGCCGCCCCGACCCCAGATTCAATGTCGCCCCCGCCCCCGACCTCAACGCCGCCCCGGATGCCGCCCCGACCCCAGATTCAACGCCGCCCCGCCCCGGACTTCAACGCCGCCCCGGACGCCGCCCCGACCACGACCTCGACGTCGGCCGCCATTAGCCGCGTGCCCGAGCCCCGAACCCGACCTCGACGCCGCCCTGCCCCTCCCTCGTTGCAGGCACCCGAGGTGAGCACGCTCGCTCATCCCTCTCCCCTACCTCTACCTAGGGTTTCTTTATATTTTAGTTGCATATTAAGTTTATTTTTATTTATAGTAAGTTTATTTTAGTTGCATATTAAGAACTAGGTACTAGAATATTTTTATTTATAGTTAGTTTATTTTTAGTAAGAACTAGTTGATTTAATAGAACTAGTTAGTAAGAACTTGTTTCTATTTTTTAGTTAAAGCAATTTTTCCCGCCTCGACGTGGACGATGCCTATCCCGCATCCTCGTCGTCGAGTCGGCGGAGGACGACACCTGCTTGACCAGATCGGCCATGTCCGGGACTGGGCTCCGCCGGGGTGGTACTGGGAGGCGCTACCTACCTGGGGGGCGCAGGTTGGTGAGGAGCCAGCCTGTCGTTGACCCAAACCTTCTTTGGTGGCGGTCGCGTGGGCCAGTGACAATCCAGAGGCTCGAGGACTCCGCGGAGGTGGTGCGTCACCGTGTTAGTGAGGAGGACGCGCACGTCCGTCGCTACTTGTTTGCGTTGGAGCACAGGCCGTTCTCCAATACCTGGCAGGTTCTCCGGGGATCTCACTGGAGCTATGATCCCGTGATGGTTCCTTCTCTGTGGGTGTCCACCGCCCGCGCCGATACCCGTCGTGTGCTAGGGTTTTAGTTATATTAGTGATGTTATATGTATGACACTATTCGTGATGTATTAGTGATAATATTCGACGATGTACGGACGTATGAGATGATTTACTTCTGCTTATTGAATGCATGCTAATTTGAGTCCTATAAGATATTTTGAAATGTATATCTTGAGTTGCTCAATATCCAAGTGGCCCGTCATGTTTGCAGCTTACACCTCCGAGTGGCCTATGTTTTGCCGGAGTGTTGATTCATTTCCATTCCGGCAAATTTCAGGCGCTCGATATGTCCTATTTTAGCAAAGGTCATGCCGGATTTTTCCGTAAATTTTGGCATGACTTGTGCTAGAATATGTAGGAAATATCGAGTGCCCCAGATTTGTGTGTTGAGTATCTTGGTAGTTGTCTTTGATCGATTTTCAATTAATGTTTTAACTATGAACATAGGAAATGTCTGACGACGAAAAGGATTTCGGTATTTGCAAATACTGCGAAGACGAGCGCGGCCTGTGCGATGGAATCTTCCTAGATGATGATAGGCACTTCAGCATCAAGCTGGACGAGAACTTCGAAGTGGATACAGTAAGTCACAACGACAAGTCTTTTTTCGTAATTAAGCATGACATTTGCTTCATTTGCTTCAACTTATAATTTTTTTACTATTCTACTAGCGTATCCCCTACCATGCAAGAGTTTTTTTATTGGATAAGATAGGTTTCAATCATAGTATGGAGGAAAAGAAAGTTTACTTGAAGACCGAGCATGGTTATATTTTCCATGCAAAATTGTACAATTCAGACGACTACACCTATTTTGGATGCAAAACATGGCGAGCACTATGCAAGACTTATGCATTTGAGCCTGATATGGTTATCACCTTTGATATTCGTCCGGAAGATGATATTGAAGGTAATACCGACATCTGGGTCGATGTGCAGACGCCTCCAGTTATACCATTATGTAAGTTTCTCAACCATATTTATGTCTTTGATATTGTTTATTCAAAAATAGTTGACAACTAATTTGTATTGTCAGCTTATTTTGGTGCAAGCAAACATGTCCAGCACTTGGTAGACAGGACCATATACTCTCCTGGGGCTGAACTCAACTGTGAGGAGCTCAGTCATTATGTTTCATGGCTTGAGGATCTTCATACTATCAAGACAAATTTTCTCCCTGCATTTAGAAATGTTAGTACTAAAAATGTGCGACCAATAGTGTTCGTAATGAACTACGGTCACATCTATTTAGGAAGGATGGTAAGATTTTTACTATTTGTCATCAGTGCATCTTTTCCATACATTATTTTTGAAACTAAACTTCATTGCTAAGTATGTTAACATACGATGTTCTTCAACAGGGACTCCCGATGAATGTTGTGCCTTATGGGATCGAGACTAAAGGTACCATGAGTATTATCAGCTTACGGCCAAGATATCCTACAGATTACTTTAGTGCATTCAAGATTAGCGACGGATGCTTAATAGTGCAAGACTGGACCAAATATGTGATGGGGGAGCGCAGAGAAGTACTAGGGGGCAGCAAACACATGTGCTACCCACGATTAGGAGAAAGGTTCATCTGCATGCTCCAGCTTGATCAAGGAGGAGAGCTATACATGTTTTATGTTATTTTACCTAAGAGAGAGCAGCAGGAGTGATTAGCTAGCTAGAAATGAGTTTGAGGATGATGATGTGCTACACTATATTACTATGATGATAAAATAGCTAGTGTTGGTGGTAATGGCTATGATGATTATTATTAGCTAGTGTTAGTGGTGATTAAATAAATACTGTTGGTGGTAATGACTATGATGATGATTAAATAGCTTGTGCTGGCGGATTAGATTCAATTGGAGGCAACATGTGGTGCACATCAAAAGTACTACTAGTCCAGACTAGATCAAGTTTGGATTAGTAGTATACTTTTGACATGCACCACATATTGCCTCCACTTGAACCTAATCCACCTTCATTTGACACACTGTTATGGACATAATGATGTAAATCTCATAACTGGTATTGTACCAATATTTGTACGATGGCGCATAAGTACACTAAAAATAAAAATATAAAAAAGATGTACTAGTAGCGATGGACAGAAAACACGCTGCAAGTAGTTACCTTAGCAGTAGCGTGGTACTGAACAACGTTGCAACTATTTGTCCTAGCAGTAGCGCGGGCAGGCACGCGCTACTGCTAAGCAATAGCTATAGTGCCTTATTACTAGCGCGCCTACCCGCGCTACTAGTGAGCACAAAACCAGCGCTACTGCTAGGGTTTTCCCTAGTAGTGTAGTCTTATCTTAAGTCTGCCACGTATGCAAGTGGTAGTAGTTTCTTGGCATTTTAGTGGTTTCTTTCATTATTAGGGGTTTCTTCTAAGGAACAATGTACGTACTACTAGCGACAAAAGTCGATTCTAGGTTGCGTTGTACTCCAACGAGTACTACTAGTGGTCGCGGGAGTGTATACCTCGTTTTGTGGGTTCGATCCCGGCTGAACGCAAGGCGGCCTTTTAAAAAATAGTACTACTACACTTCGCTGCGAGCCAATATTTTACACGAGTAGTTTGAGTTTTGAAGTCAAACGGACGTGCGGTCCCACAATCTGGATGCACTGGATAGCCTAGACACGTGAACGGGTTTTCCTTCCTAGCATCCCGTGGCTCGTGTGCTCGCCCTCACCGCACCTCGCTTGCAGCTTCCTCATCAGCTAGTAGCATATTTAAACTAGCACCTCCCAATTAAGCCCGAGGAGCCAGAAAAGCCTGGCGGGGCATTGGAAACTGTGCAATATGGCTTTGTACGTAAAGTGCTCCACTACTACTCTGTAGCTTGTGGTGTTGCACGCATGGACTTCACTCCATTATCGGCTCTACTATAAAAGAAATTCCTCTTGACGTTTTTTTTTGAAATGGAGGCAAAAGCTTTGCTTCATCTCATTCATAAAGAAGGAACTACTAACAAAGTTCGGCGAGATCCATTACACCTCCACAAATGATTGAGAAAAGCCTAGTCTTGCTGTATCAAAAAACTCAAATGTTCTGCCCCCGCAGTAACCGTAGCTGATAAACAGGCTGCTAGTGTCTGCGTGAGAGGAGCGGCTGAGTAGGCCAGCTACGTGAGAGGAGCGGTTGAATAGAGCACCGAGAGTACCCACTAGGCCACTACGCAGGTGTACTTTCCCTGCATTGATAGTACAATGATGGTTCAAGGGCACATTAGTACCCTCCACTTCCAACTGTAGCTCCTTGGCCCTGAGATTCAAGAGTTCAAAACTGGTGCACTATACTAGAGTAGACTAGACTAGAAGTACAGTACATCACACTAATACTCGTAGTTGAGAAAAGTAGTACTGGTACTGCTACAGTACGAGTACGTACTCCTCCGTCACATAATGTAAGACATTTTTTGACACTAGTTGGCGTGTACAAAAAATGGCAAAAACATACCCAAAATTTCTTAATCCACGCCAAAAACTACTACCTAGTGCCAAAAATTTCTTACTAGTGCTATTATTTATAGTATAATGCAATCCCATAACGTTCCATAATGCTAGTACTAGTAGTAAATAATAGCCGCACCCCTCCGCTGAGGAACGATCTACAGTTGGAAGGGACGAGGCCCTGCGGTTACTACGCTCTTATCTCCTCCTCGCCAGTTCCCCTCCCCCCGAAGAGAAGGCAGTTCAACGCTAATCCCATGGATTCGCCAGGCGGTTCTCCTTCTCATCGGGGATGAGAGACCTTGGATGAAGATCCTCTGGGAGAAATCACACGCCGCTCCGACGTCCTCACCACCACAAGACTCGGTTCTTCCTACACCAACTTTTTCAAGACGCTGCTTAAACAGACTTGGGAGAAGGCCATGCTTGTTGGTCTTCCATGCGTCCTCGAGGAGAAGGTTCTTCTATGGGACAATCCTTCGAACATTCCACCGCTCCCTGGCCATGGTTGCACGTTGACTCCGCTAGAGTTGCCGACGTTGAGAGGTAGTCGGATTTTGTCTGATGAGCAGGTCAGTAATGGATTTTGATCATGTAGTACTTAGTTATTCCATTTCCATCCCGTAATTTCTCCGCTGCCCACCGTATTATATATAGGTCTAGGTCGGTGCCAACGAAGATTGGTTTGCATACCTCTGGCCGGATACCACCATTATTTTGCACAACATCCACAGTAGTGCGGCCATTCCGGTAGACCCCTTCTCCACCATTGGGATCGGCCTTCCGGACTGGCTGGGCTTGAATACGTATGATGATGCCTACATGAGATTGAAGAAGATAGCAATTGCGGACCCACCGACAAAGCGACGCGGCTACGACTATTACTATCTCATCGCGGTGTTCGACATAAGGATTGCCATCAATGTAACAAGCAGTAATGGCAGAGGCTGGCGCATGTTGGCGGCGGCAGATTTGTACCCCTACACGTTCGAAGAGGCCGTGCGCCATCTAGGACGCATCTTCGCGGTGACAAGCCAGGGGACTTGTTTCATCTGGTTGCCATCCTACAGTATGGGAGATTACAAACGGAATGCACAAACCATCATTTGCATCCCTAACAGTACTCCATTATTTCGCAGGGACCAGTCATCCCTCGATCAAAATAAGATCGCCGATCCTGGATGTGCATTTGCATCCGCGATTCGGTCTAACCTGGAACCTAGTAGCTGACTTTGGCGTATTGGGATCAACTATCTTGTCAGTCGTTACCCATGGTACCACTGATGTGCAACATGGTCACACAATCTACCACGATCGGACCGTCACCATCTACCCAGTTATTCCATTTTTTAACCCTCTCACCTTCTCTTTCATTGTTGTACTAGTAGTATGCTTAGTAGTACTAGTAGGAGTACTTTTTACCTTGGAGGACGCATATAGCTAGCTAGGCCCTTGAAGACTTGAACCCACTAGCTGCCACCATTTTTGTTTTTCCATGTCTTCCTAGCTCATCCATGTAGCCAAGAGTGGCTATATATAATAAGCCGGTTATTTTACTTCCTCTATACCAGAGTAGTACTATTTGCTGGCCAGCATTACTGACCACCATATTTGAGCACAACATTATTATGCATGGACCTTGACTAGGTATGTCACCATGTGTCTAGATCTGAGATGCCACGTGTACCAGATGAACGGCGCCGAGTTCGACCCCGGTGATGCTACGTGGGTGCCGAGGAACACTCTTGGAGAGTACTCGCTTTTCATCGGGGACAACTACCCCATTGTCAAGCAGATGCCACCTTCCATGCACAACACGGAAGGCCTGCCATGAATGAAACATGGTTGTGTCTTCAGTGTGCACCGCCGGATGAACGACATGCTGCGACACGCTATCCCTGATTTATGCCGCTTCAGCTTGGATGAGTCTCCATCATGTGGAACCGGACTAGAAAGTTGCGACAATGATTCCCGCTGCCCACCGCTATGGATCATGCCATCCATGAAGAACACCTGGGACTGGAATCTGGAGGAGGAAATTTAGCCCATCTATAACATGTAAGTGGAGTACGGTAATTGTGAACAGTAGCGCTGTGAATATATGTAGACTTGTCATGCACAAATTTATCACATGAATTGGAGATGAACTTGTGTGGCATACTGGCATTTTTCCTTTAAAATTTATTACTAGTAAATGTGTTATGTGTACGTGCAACTTGTGTGGTTGTTGCACGGGCTCCAACACGCTCTTTGAGAAAAAAAAGGTGGCACAGCTTTGGATATACGTGACGTGGCGGCATCATACAGTAGCATCATTCGCTATAGTTGCAGTAAACTCCTACTAGGACAACAACTCCTATAAAACCTCGCGCTTGGCTCTTTGCCCCTTCGGCAGGTTCAACAGTTCGTACTCGTGTGAACCTTGCACTTGGCTCTTCGCCTCTTCGGAAGGTCCAACAATGATGATACTATAGTACGATATGCTTCTAGGAATCTGACACTGATTGAACTGCTGCACGTCCACCGCGAGGGCGAGGGCGAGGGCGAGGGAGAGGGAGAGGGAGAGGGCGTTGTAGTCAAAACCCTCTCCTCGTCCTGTGAACCACCGCGCGCGTGGGCGAGGGAGAGGCGTAGTAAGCAAGCTTCTCCTCGTTCGGCGAGTTGACGGGACACATCAAAGCAGCACTCGTACTAGTAGTCCATATTGTGTCCTTTCCGATTAATATGGCTTAATTTGAAACGAGAAAATACACTGGTGGTCAACGTATGTAACAATACGCTCTTTACGGTCACTATATATAGTTTTGCGGTGACAATACGATCACTAGCTCATTGTAGAGCACCATATTGCACCCTACTGACCGGCCACATAGTCGACGTGGCACTTTGTTGACTGGTTAAATTGTCACCTGGTTTCTGGGTCCCACCTGTCAGTTGGCAGAGCAAAGAAATCAGTTAAACAAAACTTTATGTAGGCGCAAAACGAGTCCAACCCTTGCGCGCGAACCGCCCTGGCTGTGTATGTGAGTGCATGCACGTGTACTCCCTCGATCTGCCAACAAAGAGTGTACATCGGCTATAAAACAAAGAGTGTACTACATGATGTACATCTACACTTCCAATGCATTTAGCCTTTAATCTAAATCCATATTGATTGACTAATGCACCAACTTGTGCTGTAGGTATAGGCTACATTTCTATCCTTAATTACAGCATGCAACGGCCTTCCTTTAATCTCCTTCTCTCAATGGTCGCATGCACACATAAGTCTGCTACTTTTGGGCGTTAATTATGCCCTGGTCAATGTGTAAATCTCTAAATGTACAGTCTTTCACGGACGTAGGGACTAGGTTGAGCACTTGAGCGTGAGCGTGTGTGTTGTGTCGTGTGTTGTGTGCCACATGGGCGTGTGAGTGTTGTGTGCGTCCATGTGTACGTGTGAGTGTTGCATGTTGCATGCATGCATGCATGCATGGGGCTTACTCCCTCCCATTGACATGTTCATATTTCAAGCTTCCTCTGTTCCCTCCATATGGTGATACTCCCTCTGTTCCCAAATACGGAGTAAAAGCCTCCCTCTGTTCCCAAATACGGAGTATTTGTCTTTCTACAGATTTCAACAAGTGACTAGGTACGGAGCAAAATGAGTGAAGTGAGCGTAGAGGCATAGGGATACTATAGAAAGGAAGTCCTCACAATCCATTATTCCCCATCTCGGTCAGAGAGAACTATTGAACTAGTCTTCGCAGTGAAGTGACAATACACGCTGCAGCAGATGGGACACGTAATTAATAAGCTGAACCAGCATGTTGGTGTTACTAAATCAGCCTTACCCAGTACTGCCATCATGTTTGCCAGTCGAGCACGCTTCTGCAAATACGCCTACGCACCTCTATCCTCCATTAACTCACATATGGGCCCTCTTGTGTTAGACCCACATGTCGTCGGTGTAACTATTTACACTCCGAAGGATGGTATATCCTAGTAGTAGTACTAGTAGAATTGAGATTTAATGCACTTTCTTCCCCGTCTTCCACTCTTCTTCCTCCTCTCTTCTTCTTCCTCCTCTCTTCCCCATCATCGGCCGGACACGATTTACCCCCGCTCACTGCTCGCCCGCCCGCGCCATCTTCCTTGGTAGCTCGCATGTACCATATTCCCCCGCTCACTACTCGGCCACACGAGGAGAAGCTTCTTCGCTCTCCCGCCCGAATCCACTTCCCCGCTGGCTCGCAGGCACCGAAAACCCTAATGGCAGATTCGACTGACATGCAGAGCTGCGATTGGAATTCCCTCCTTGATGTTCTCTTGGAGCAGATCTATAATTGTATGGACCTACTCAGCACCGTCCGTCTGGCCGCATGCTCGGTGTCTTTGTACCGTCTACTCGTCTGTAACCGGGCGGCTCTTTTCAAGACACCCTGCTTGCTGATGCCCGATCCTTGTAGGTGGCCCAGACACCGACTTGACGGTCCTACGAAGGTTGTCGTGGTGCCCCTCGACATGCTACCACTACCCGTCCACCTGTCCTTCATGCCCAGCCACTACTGGGCGAGCATGAAGGCCAACTGGATTGTCCTCATCCACCAATCCGGTAGTCCGTGGCGTCTCGTGGATATCTACACCCAGCGAGATCACCCTTCCATCGTTGGATACCGCCGCCATCGAGCCTCGCAGCCCGCTGGACACTCCTGCCTACTACGCACGAGAGGCGTCAAGCTTTTGGATTGACCTCTGTTTGTTGAAAGTTGTAATCTGCAAAGTGCCCACACCATCAGAAGACTACATGGATTACAAGCTCATTGCCTTGTTCAACATGGGATTAGTCTATTTGGAATCTGGTCGCCATACATGGTTGTGTCTCATCATCAATCCTGTTGAGGCAACATTTCAGTATGATGCTATAGTGCACGAGCGGTCGATGCACAGGTTGGCTGCCTATACTGGTGGAATCTATCGTCGTGTAATTGTTCTATCGCATCTCATCTTTACCTTATGAATACGACTGCCTTTTCATTGTTACAAATTTAGAATATATAGTATGTCTATAACCACATCATTGCTATATGTTCCTCTCATTTCCTAGATTTCTATGACCACACATGTTATTATTAGAGTTGATATGAGAACAATTGGCATCTAATGATTGTTAGAATACATATTATGAGCATAAAATCATGATTGCTATATGTTACTCTCGTTTACAAGATTTTTATAACAACACATGTTATTGCCTAGAGTTGATATGAGAACAGTAGTACTAAGTGCTAAGGTAGAATATGAGTAGGCTCTGTCATAGCTGTTTTCCTCTCATTGTTACATGATGTTTGAACCATAACATATTGCTAGAATATGAATGCCATTGGCTTATTTTTTTAACTTGGGGTATGATTATGACCACGGCATTACAATTCTCTGTCTATGATATGTGTCACAGTTATAATAATCTTAATTCCACACATACTCTGAACATGATTGTTTATTTTTGTCCTTTTGGTCTCCAATTTGAATTGTTGCAGCAGAGGCGACTGTGCTGGCCTTCATGATTCTAGGACCTGGAATCATACCAGCCGATGGGTGGTGGTTTATCGCTCGTTCAGCTGACGGCGGTCATTTGATGCTCATTCGCACGTACCAAATTGACCAAACCATTACATCAAACCACATGCAGTACAATGTGTGGGGCGTTTGTGACATTGATGGCTATGGCTGCTTCGTGTTTGAGAAAGATCCCAGCTCCGTTGGGCTAGGCGTATTTAACTGGAGGCGGGTTTACAGCCTCGGCAACCACTCCTTGTTCCTTGGGATCAATTATCCGATCATCCAACCAATCATTGATCATATCACCGGTGATGATTACCGTGCTATGCAACTTCCATTCACGAGGGGTGGCTATGTTTACACATCATACCATGGGTTTCATGACTCACCATATCCAGAGATTCATCGACATAGCTTGTTGCCAGATAATCTTCAGTGTGAGAAAGGCATCAAGCTTCCATGCGATGGATGGCTTTTGCAAACCTCACATGCGGCTATGTGGTTCATGCTAACAGCAAATATGCACAACTTGATTCGTGCTGATATCTAGACTGAGCCATGTATTCTGCTACTGTAGCACGACCCTCTTTTGTTGGATATTATGTATTGTTGTTAGTTTGAAGCACTCCTTTGGTTTGAAGGATAGATACCTTCCTAGGATCAAGTGCATCCTAACTCACCTGCGTAGGATGTACCGATAATGATGATGGATATGTTGTGCAGAAG
>NC_041381.1:477430181-477447767 GCF_002162155.2 Triticum dicoccoides | reverse complement strand
ATATCAGTTAGGCTTCAAGTGCGTACTTGTTAGTTAAACCTATGTATAAATTGTGACACTAAATATGACTAGTAAGTAGTACAGTAGCAGTACTAGTATACGTCGGTCAAATTATTCATCATGTCCACACATTGAATTGACGTGACAACACGCTGCACGTGAGGTGACACAAGAATCCCGACAGCATGTTCAGGTATTCTGGACTTCGGATTTGGAGTACCACTTATCTGTCGAAATCTTTCATCATTCACTTAAAACAGTCGATTGATCATACATTGAGTACCATATAACTGGAATTACCGATGCAAGTCGAAGAAGGATTGGCCGGTGCTGCCAGCTGGCATCAAGTTCGTTCCCATCGATCAGGAGCTGATCAAGCACCTTGAGGCCAAAGTGAGTGCTGACAGCGTGAGATTTCAGTCTCTCATTGATTTGTTCATACCAACCATCGACAGCGAGCACGGCATATGCTACACCCAACCTAAGAAACTTCCAGGTAAGATACCGATCGGCCGTCTACTTGCACAAACATATTCCTTTGTTTATAGCTCTATTTTTCTTTTTAGACGTAGACCTCGTGAAGCAATTACAATTTGACGGTTAATAAAAGGTGAAACAAATGACTGCAACTTGCCAAAGATGTTATGAAAATGCCAACTATGTACACTAAAACCTGTATTCCACAATACTACAGGTATCACACTGAGTGGCCTAAGGAAGCATTTCTTCCAGCACAATTCCAGGGCATTCAAAAGGGGCACGTGGACGCATCGCAAGATATAGTCGGAGTGCGGCATGCACGCGATGTGGCACAAGACCGGCAATACCTTGCTAGTGATGGTCAACGGCCGGCAGATGGGCAGCAAAAAAGGTTCTGGTGCTGCACACCAACAAGAACTTCGACCAGCAGAGGACCAACTGGGTGATGCACCAGTAGCACCTCGGGGACCTGGAGCAAGAGAAGGAGCGGGAGCTGGTCCTCTGCAAGATTTTCTACCAGATGAACACTAGGGCTAGGAGTAAAAAGATTATAAGTTAGTTTGGTATTGGTAGTTGTACTACCTTGTCGTCCACAAGTTGGTATTGTTGTTAACGATCTTTTGGTATGAACTTGCATTTGCTTCCAACCATCATGCCGAGGGTCAACGTGGATATAAAGTTGAATCATTTGTTTCGAAACGAATTTTCGGGCACCATATTTTTATTTGATGGGTAGCATAAGCACCTTCCATTCGAATTCCCAGTTCTCCATTTTTTTTGAAACAAGTGCATGCACTTATTATCACGAAGAAAAAACAATATCCCTGCTGCATCCCAGTTATCAGTCTGTACTTGCAGAATTCTCTCATTTATTGAGCATGTATATTGTTTTTTCAGGTCAAGCAAGTTTCAACTAGGCTGTAGACTGCCAAGAGTTGGTTTTGTTTTTAACAGGCCCAACCCATGACGACAACGGGGCACAAAGATCCAGCAGGTATCTACTGGCCTCTGGACCGCCAGCGTTAGTTATATTTTGTCTTACAACATCCGCATGCAGTCTTTTTTACTGAATCAAACACACAACCCAGTTCTATTTTCCTCTTGAAACGCATGTCCTACATCCGTTTTCTAATCTCTACCTATAGTTTTACTAGTTCATATACACGCATTATATTGAAAACACATAAAATTCCCTTTTCATATTTACATCCTTATTTTTGTTGTTTTTCCCACCCAACGCTGATTTTTTTTACCATTGGTTTTCCCTTAAAGCAACTCAATTGTCCCACGTCTTATTTGCTTACAAAAACAAAACGAATTTTTTGGCAAATCAATATGTTCTTAAAATAATGTTTATCATTTCAGGATTACAACAGTTCGGACTCCACCGAAATATGCAAAATAAGGATGAACTTTTTGACCGTGGTCCTGGGGAGAAAATGGGTTGTAATAAATTGCTTAAGAATTATCAAATGGCATGCAAATTATAAAAAATAGCAAATGGGCTTTATGTTGTCTGCCATAGATTTGGAGGACAACTTGTGGGCCTACTAAGTTCATGCATACACAAGGTTTGTCAAAAAATAAACTTAGTCAACAATCGACTCTACCAGCGTCAAACTGTTAGATGAGAATCTAACGGCAATCATGCTTCTTTAGTCTCTGATCTTCCTGCCCTAGCCGCCCAAACCAGCACCGTCAAAACCGCCTGCTCCCGCCTCCTGTGGCCGGCTGTGCTACTGGGCAGGCCTCACGGCCCCATCATACTCACATCCCTGGCCTGTCTATCCCTCTACTCAACCACACCTCCTGTTATTTTCCGGCGACGGCAGCCAAACCAGTCAACCCTCATACTCTCCACCGCGTGGGCAGCCACTGCCGTGTCTTCCCCGGCTCCATGTCATTCCCTTCGTAGGCCTCACCGTCGTCTACCACCCTGGTGCTCTCGGCACGGCATGGTCAATGATGTCCATCCAATGACTGTAGTGCTTATTCAACCTCTGGTATTCTTGCTCCAGCCGCCCAAAGCAGCGTCGATCGGGCCGCATGCTCCTGCCTCCCGTGGCCGGCTGTGCTGCCGCGGAGGCCTCACTGCCCCATACTACTCCCACTGCTGGCCAGGCCATCCCTCCACTCACCCACTCCCCCTGTTATTCTATGGCGACGGCAGCCTCACACCGCAGCCGAACCAGTGAACCCTCGTACTCCTCTCCGCGTGGGCATCCGCTGCTGCGTCTTCCCCGGCTCTGCGTCATCCCCTTCCTAGGCTTCATCGTCGTCCACCGCCGTGGTGCTCTCGGCGCGGCGTGGTCAATGTGGTCAACGACCGACTTCCATTGGAAGAGTACTGTACGTGGAGAGGATGAAGGCTGGGTCCATAGCAGCCGCAAGGAAGTGCCTCCTTATTATGCGCAAAATAATTATTCATCCACCTCACAGCAGGGACCCACCGAACGGGCCACCAGTATTTCATGAAAAAAACATTTCCCCCCTGACTGGTGGGACCCCCCAGACGGGCCACCGTATTTTGCAAAAAAAAAACGTTCCCCCCGCTGTCAGCTCCGACCCACCGGAAGTGCCTCCTTATTATGCACAAAAAAATTAATACTCCCCGTGCTAGCTGGGACCCACCATGGTGGGAGGCTGACTTGTGGGTCTACTAAGTTGACGGGGATGGAGGGCTTTGTCAACTTAGTCAATATGAACGATTCTAGCTCCAGTGACCGTACGATGTCCATCCAACGGCCGCCGTGCTTCTTCAATCTTTGCTCTTTGTCAGGACCCCGACTCGATGCCACATATGTCTAGCATGTAACACCTCATATCACTTTGCGGCCTCACGCACGGTATTCCCACGGGTGTCGTCTTACCTTTGCCCGGGACCGTTTGCGCCTTTTGGCACACGTATATGATAGTGTCGCTAGCACCCATATGATAAGGAGCCCGGGCTGACATGACTAGTCGTAAACCCAAAGTGGCACAGACTTACAGGGACAGGCATCCATGACCCAGCAACGAACGTGTCGGTCATCAGCAAGTGGGTCCGGGCTGTAGCACTGGGCTAGCAGGACTCCGGTACTCAATGCGTGACATTTCCTCGAAGGGACAGACATAGGAACGAAGAAGGACACATGCCGACCAGCCTAAGTGTTCCGGAGCAGTAGCAAGCTACCATGGCTCGGTGGAGACACTAGCAGACATTTCCCGGTAAGAGAGGCTACTAAAGATAAACAACTAGATAGTCAGATCCCACACATACCAAGCATTTCAATAACATACACACAATATGCTCGATATGTGCAAATACAACATGGCATCACAACATGACTCTACGACTCAAGTAATTTATTCAATAGGCTCCGAGGAGCGAGATATTACAAACATGGGTCTCATGACCCAACAATCAGAGCATACAAGTCAAAGCACAAGCGGAAGCTATCATGTCTGGGTACAGACATCTATAACTGAAAAAGGCTGAGAAGCCTGACTATCTACCAGATCCTGCCGGGGCACAAGATCGTAGCTGAGGTAACAAGCTAAACGTCGAAGTCCAAGCGGAACTACTAGTGAGACTGAAGTCTCTCTGCAAAAACATAAAATAGGCAAACGTGAGTACAAATGTACCCAGCAAGACTTACATCAGAACTAACTACATATGCATCATTATCAACAAAGGGATGGTGGGGTTTAACTGCAGCAAGCCAGCTTTGACTCGGTGGCTATCCTAGACTACGACTGCAAGTAACTCTTTTGAGGTGGCGCACACGAGTCCACATATTCCCCATATCAATACACCACTATGGATCTGCTCCCGTCTCCCTACGAGAGCGCCATCCATAGCACTCACGCTTATCTTGCGTATTTTAGAGTATCCACTTTCACTTGTCTATGAACTGATATAAGCAACCTAGAAGTCCTTTTCCGCGGACACGGCTATTCGAATAGATAATGTTAACCCTGCAGGGGTGTACTTCTTCATACATGTTTCCACCACTTAGCGTCTGCACACGACATGTGCTCGGCAGACTTCAAGCGAAAGCCGACGTGGGTGTAGACCACGACCTACCTAAACACTCAAGTCTCTAGTCCAGGTTTATCGCCTATTCGGGTTCCATCCATGAGGAGATCCGGCCGGAATTTCGCTCACAGCCTCAAATGATGTGAACAGGGTTCCGTGACACCAAACGGGCGCCCGGTATACCCGGCCGCGTGCCTACCGCATCACAGCCCACCCCTACGGTCAGCGCTGTCCACGGCCTCCAGCAAACTACAAACACCAGAAACTACTTGCAACTCCTGGACAGAGGACAAGGGTGAATAAGAAGTCGAGCGGGGTCATATTTCAGGGCCCAATGTATGGTAGTAGCTGAATCATGGATCACAAACACAGAACTCAGTTCCTAAGGACGGCTTCAATGAGACAACCCACCATGTACTCCTACATGGCCTCTCACCGACACCTTTTACCAAATCGTGTTCACACACTTAGCTCACACACAGTAGGACATGTTCACACGCCTCTGATTCATCCCGGATGAATCAGACCTGACACAACTCTAAGCAGTAGCAGGCATGACAAACAAGCATGAATGAGTAGGCACAACAGGGCTCAAACAACTCCTACTCATACTAGTGGGTTTCATCTATTTACTATGGAATGACAGGTCATGCAAAGGATAAAGGGGTTCAGCTACCGCGGCAAGTAACAGATGAATCATTGTTGTCCTAATGCAGTAAAAGAGAGCAGGAGTGAGAGAGTAGGATTGTATCGGAATGAACAAGGGGTTTTGCTTGCCTGGCACTTCTGAAGATAACATTGAGTCTTCATCAGTGTCAACGATCACATCATCGGTATCACGTCTATCGAGAGGGGACAAATACCGGCAACACAGAAGCGAACACAATCAATGCAATGCACAATATGATGCATGATCATGACATGGCAAAATGAAGGTGTTTTGAGCTAATGCAACTAGCAACAGATTAAATGAAGTTGGTTTGAATACAAGATTCAAATTCAAACTCCATATGTGATTATTCAAATGCCATTTAATTGATTTGTGCTAAACAGCAGTTATAAGTTGTTCTAACATGCATGAAAATGGTACAGATGGATTCCTTGAATTTTTCTGATAATTTTTCATATATAAATTATTTAATTTGGAGTTACGGTTGAATTTCTATGATTTATTGAAGTTTAGGGCATTTTCTGAAATTTCCTGGATATTAATAATTCCAGTAATTCATTAATGCGTCAGCCTGATGTCATGATGACGTCAGCAGGTCAACGTGGCACAGTCCGGTCAACTCCTGACCGGTGGGTCCCGAGTGTCAGTGTCTAACTAAACTAACCTAGCTTAGTTAATACTAACCTAACTTAATTAGCCGGGCGGGGCCCCCAGGTCAGTGAGAGAGAGGGGGTCAAACCGGGCAGTGGGGTCAACCCACGCCGGTCATCGGGTCAGCGGTCGCCGGCATTTAGCCGCCGGCGAGTCCAGGCGCGGCGGAGGGCTCGGGAAACGCCCTCCGGCGACCAAAACAGCGGCAGCGATCATCTACGCGTAGCTGGCGCTCAGCCGTATCCATCTAAGCAAGCGGGAGGGGCTGAGGTCGAGCGGGCTCGCCGGAATCAGGCTCGCGGCGGCGGCCGAGGTTTGGACCTCGACGGAAACGAGGCTACGGTTGACGAGAGGACGAACGGATGCTTGTTCTGGGCTCCTGGGACCACGCTGAGCGCAGACACGTGCTCAAACACGGGCGGCGGCAACTGTGGCCGCGGCGGCGCCATGGCCGGTGGCGAAGAGCTCTCGGCTCGTTGTGAACGACGGCTAGAGAGGGAGATAGGGCACGGGGAGAGGGGGAATCGGGTCAAAGGCTCACCGCGGAGCTGCAGGGAGGGTTGGTGGGCTCGGGGGCGCGCCAGAGTGGCCGAATCGACGGAGAAGGGCGCCGGGGCTGAAGCTTGAAGACGATGACGATGGCGGCTGCTCGGGGCCCTTCTGGTCGCGTGAGCCGACGAGGAGGACGAGGGAGGAACAACGGAGCTTTGGGAGGCGTCGGGGAGGCAAGACGGTGGCTGTGGCCGCGCGAGCGCTGGTCGGCGGCGACGGGCTCCATTCGGTCGCGGGAGGGGAAGCAGAGGAGCGAGGGGGAGGGAGGTCCAGAGAGCGAGGGAGAAGTGAGAGGGGGTCGGGGAGGCGCGTGGCGTCTCCGGGCATCGAGGAGGGAGGCAACCAGGCAGGAGGTGGCCAAGCGCGGTGGCGGTGCTCGCCACCGAGCTGCTTCGTGCACTGGCACAGGAAGAAGACAGGCATGCCCCCTGGTGGTTGGGCTGCACAGTGTTGGGCTGTCCAGGTGGGCTTGGTGGGCTGCAGAGGTAAGTCCAGGTAAGGTTTCTCTCCTCTGTCTTTTATTTCTGTTTTTTTTAATTCTTTTGCCACTGTTTTGAATTAAAAATAATAATTCAAACAATATCAAAGCTCCTCTGAATATTTTTATTTTGCTAGATGGACTTTTCCAAAAGCTCATAAAATAATTCAGGGATACTTGAATTATATTCTAATTATATGAATATAATTCAATTTCAAATAGCTAATGAATTAAATTCAAAGTCCCAAAAATAAATCCTTAAAAATGTTCAATATTTTGGTTGGGACCAGAACCCTTGCCAAAAATTATCAAACATTTAAGAAGAGCATTTTGGAACAATGAATGAGATTTTTAGGGTTTTTGCCCTTCTTTTATTTAGGGTTTTGAGGCTTCCAACAATCCTCAACTCATGTTTCAGAAATTTAAATATGATGCCTGGATGAAGATGCAACTATTTACAAACAATATTCTAGGGCTGTGACAACTCACCCCCACTAAACAAAAATCTCGTCCCGAGATTCAAGCGTAGGGTAAGGTGAAGGGGGAACGCAAACTAGCACAATCTTCACGATCCAGGTTGCAATTCAATTGAACGTTGATTCGTTCACCATCATCGTCTCGACGTCTTGTTCAGGACAACGAGAGGAGAAGGAGACTCTAGAAGGATCGATCTTCTAGAAGACCGAACAACTCAGGATTAACCCACGGAATGAGATATAGCAACATCTCTCAAGCTGAGAGACGAAGCACACATCCATAGGAATGGAGTGAAGCAGATGACGAAGGTTCACTAGGTAGACAACAATTTCACGCTTAAGAAGGTGGTAATTGATTGTCAACGTAGCGAGGAGTTGAGTTGCCATGATACCACGACGATGCACCTTAGGGAAGGTGATTCGTAGAAATATCCCCTTAAGTGGCAAAAAGAATTACCTTTGACTCAAGGATCATTGAAACTCTTTAAACCAGCCTAAGGCAATTCCCGAGCGATCGTTTGGAGGGGGTCAGTAGAATGGCATACTCGGGCCAGAATGGATGATGTGGATTACCTTGTTGAAGACAACGTAATGGATGAATTTTCTTACCACCGGAAATGGAAAAGACCCATGGTAGAATGGCACATTGGCGGTGCAAGCTGGGAACAAAATACAAATGCTGGGAATGATTCTGGTAACTGGGGAAGAACCCAACAATAGAGAGTGAATTCACTGTTTTGAGAAGTTATAACATAAATGAGGAAGCTGAGAGCAAGCCCAGTTAGTGCCGATGATAACACCTAGCGCTTGTGCGTGCTCTCAAGAACTTGAGCATTTCCACAATCATCAGGGTTTTATCAACATCTGTGTCAAGGGTGCTGACAACACAGCATACTACCATGATGAATAGCGATGGACGATGCAGATGCAAAGGAAGATAACACTTTCTCAGATTTTACCTTGGCGAGGCCAAGGGGACGAAATCTGGATGATCGACCGAGAGACATTTAGCACTCCGCTTCTCATGTTCTCCTTGATGTGCTAGTGTAACCCATTCATAGATATGATTTGATATCTAGAACATCAAGTAAAAAGGTCGGACTTGGGGATCTCAGAAATCCATAGGGGCAACTAGGGAGTAAATCCTACGAAATCCTTAGGGGAGGTGGCCGACTTCATCAATCAAGATACTACAACAGGAGGTCTTCCGGCTGGGTGGGTTGGCCACGACATCCACCTTATCGGTTATCGAGAGACCAATATTATAGTTCTTGGGGAAATGTTCCAACCATCATATCTGCCTGAGATTCAGATCTGGTTGGTGTCAGGATATTCCAGGCTCATCGAGTCTAGGAAGAAAAATGAAAGTTTGCAACACAAATCGACGAGATGACGTTGCGGGATTCTCGGGAGATGAACTACGATAGCAAGCTCCAAAACATGAGCTGGTTCTGCTACAAACATGTGAACACGTTGTCCCAGACAAGCATGACCACGTGGTAGTCTTATAATAAAACACTACCGAGTTCAGGTGGGGAACCATCAACGAGGATATCGAAATCCTTGCATAAGGCATGCTCTTAAGAAGGAACTTCTTCTCCTTGAACAAATCAATCAGTGGCTTGGTGTGCTCGGAACACATATGGAATGAAGGTTGCAAGTCTCCAAACCATAGAATACTTCGCACATATGCATGACTGACTTGGGATGATTCCAGAGGAAGCAAAACTAACTTTCTCAAAATCACGGCGGCAACTTTCACCAAATGCACGTGTGTAAGAGGAAATCACTCCTTTCATCAAACACATAGGCTTCATGAACGGAGCACGAAGGCATTGCTTACAAAATTTTCAACACTAGGTTGATGTTCAACATGATTCATGGGGGGAGACGAAATGCTACTGATGGGCTCAATAGCAACTCATCGGAATTTCCATATCACTGGACTTCCACCATCATGTGAACACGGTGATAGCATTGGTCAGACCAAAGATGTAATGGTGTATTCTCGAGGGATCAACCACGAGTAAGACAACATTACGAGCAGCGTTGGTACTGATTTGATTTGACGATAGCCCACACTCAAATCAAAGGATTGATAAGACAATAGGTCCAGCAACTGATCACAGGGACCAATCGATGAAGATATCATCTTTCTTCAACACACACTACACAAGAATATCCCTTTGGAACGAACTAAGTCAGGCAAGCTTTTATCTTCCAACTCTCCAAGTTGTTGTCTAGCTTAACCAACTAGCTCAGGGATATCTAACACAGATTCTTGGAGAAAGGGTGGTTCACAAGAAACCAACTTGATCACGAGCTCAACATAACAGGCAGGAAACAACCCGGTAACACTTCCAAGAAGATATTTGGAAAGTCACGAACCACCGGTATGTTACTAAGCTCGAGAACAATCTTGCTTTTGAGGGCAAGACGACATGATCAAATGAGTGAGGACTTGAAATAATTCCTAACTCATTGGCCGAGGAGTGCACCAGAATTAGGGACTAGGTAGCACAATCAATCTTAGGGTGACAATTCAATAATCAACACGCTAAGAATGAGGTTATCGTCCATTTAACTACCAAGCAACAGAGTTGCTAGCAATATTGATTTCACACGCCATGATTCATTTGTCGGCATTCCGGTTACAATAACACAGGAACCGAGGAATGAACAATGATGGCAAGAAGTATCACTGTACCAAGAGTTCATAGGATGGTGTGCAATTCCTATAACAATCTCGATATAAAATATGTAATACTCCAAGGTAGAACAGAGCAAAAGCTGGATTGGCATTTTGATCTGCGGAGTACAATGGTTTTGACCCAATCCTAGATATGGATGAGGTACTGGAGTTTGTTTCTCCTAGTCATTCCGGAATAGAATGGCTTGACGGACCACAAGAGTAATAGGTATCGATGAACGATTGCACGCATACTGTTGACTAACAATTTATAAACGAGGGTCAGAAGACAACTAAAGAGGGACAACTCAAAGGAACATACGATTTTCTGAGTTGTGGATGCATGGTTTAGCATGTTGAACCAAGTTCAACATGTTTCTTCCGGATAACCCATGCAGAAAGGTAGAACTGGCAGAGCCACAATATATAATGGAGAACTCATCAAGAATAATCCTGTTGTGATATTTCAGTTCAACGAGGAACTTCTGCCATAAGTAGTTCATGGTATTTGGAAGAAGAAGATACCACGGATTTCAAGGACTATCGCAAAGGTTACTAATATCCTAAAGGCACTAGCAATTACTATCAACATGAAGTAGGTAGAGTGAATCTCGGGTCGAAAACCCAAAAGTGAAATGCCTACTAACTAAGTGGCATCACGGGATGCTTACGAGAATGATGGCCAGAATCTTCACACTGGGAACACAAAACATTGCTAGATTACTAGGTGACTCCCTAAAACACCTAGGGTCATAATAGTAGCTCCAACATATATGTCAAGGCAATAAAGTACCTCAACTCACTGATTTCTGTGATTAACCTGACCAAAGGCACATCGGAAACAGGAGGAAGGGATTTGCAATTGCATCCGACTATTTAGAAACCTGGGATGACTCGGACAGCATAACGGCTATAAATGCTCAAAAAGATTTGAGACATACTACAAAATGGTGGCATAACCACTCAGAAGCACAATATCAAGGTTCCGAGATCAACAATTAACATACGGAAGTAGTAGGAACTGAACTGAGACTTAAATCCAACAATCTTATAAGTCTACTGATTAGTAACACGTGATCCTAATAGAAAGAAGAGATAGCCTAGTCCTTAATCCCCGTCGAAGAGAAAATGATGAATCAGATCAGAAGGCCATGAGGTATAAGGAGTAAAAAGAGCCTTACGTTCCATTCCACAATCAATTCCCTTATATAACTAAAGAATTTCTAGACTCAACTTCGATCAGTTTGGCTTGGTAATCCTACAGGCAGTCAAGCTCTGATACCAACGCTGTCAGGACCCCGACTCGATGCCACATATGTCTAGCATGTAACACCTCATATCACTTTGCGGCCTCACGCACGGTATTCCCACGGGTGTCGTCTTACCTTTGCCTGGGACCGTTTGTGCCTTTTGGCACACGTATATGATAGTGTCGCTAGCACCCATATGATAAAGAGCCCGGGCTGACATGACTAGTCGTAAACCCAAAGTGGCACAGACTTACAGGGACAGGCATCCATGACCCAGCAACGAACGTGTCGGTCATCAGCAAGTGGGTCCGGGCTGTAGCACTGGGCTAGCAGGACTCCGGTACTCAATGCGTGACATTTCCCCGAAGGGACAGACACAGGAACGAAGAAGGACACATGCCGGCCAGCCTAAGTGTTCCGGAGCAGTAGCAAGCTACCATGGCTCGGTGGAGACACTAGCAGACATTTCCCGGTAAGAGAGGCTACTAAAGATAAACAACTAGATAGTCAGATCCCACACATACCAAGCATTTCAATAACATACACACAATATGCTCGATATGTGCAAATATAACATGGCATCACAACATGACTCTACGACTCAAGTAATTTATTCAATAGGCTCCGAGGAGCGAGATATTACAAACATGGGTCTCATGACCCAACAATCAGAGCATACAAGTCAAAGCACAAGCGGAAGCTATCATGTCTGGGTACAGACATCTATAACTGAAAAAGGCTGAGAAGCCTGACTATCTACCAGATCCTGCCGGGGCACAAGATCGTAGCTGAGGTAACAAGCTAAACGTCGAAGTCCAAGCGGAACTACTAGTGAGACTGAAGTCTCTCTACAAAAACATAAAATAGGCAAACGTGAGTACAAATGTACCCAGCAAGACTTACATCAGAACTAACTACATATGCATCATTATCAACAAAGGGATGGTGGGGTTTAACTGCAGCAAGCCAGCTTTGACTCGGTGGCTATCCTAGACTACGACTGCAAGTAACTCTTTTGAGGTGGCGCACACGAGTCCACATATTCCCCATATCAATACACCACTATGGATCTGCTCCCGTCTCCCTACGAGAGCGCCATCCATAGCACTCACGGTTATCTTGCGTATTTTAGAGTATCCACTTTCACTTGTCTATGAACTGATATAAGCAACCTAGAAGTCCTTTTCCGCGGACACGGCTATTCGAATAGATAATGTTAACCCTGCAGGGGTGTACTTCTTCATACATGTTTCCACCACTTAGCGTCTGCACACGACATGTGCTCGGCAGACTTCAAGCGAAAGCCGACATGGGTGTAGACCACGACCTACCTAAACACTCAAGTCTCTAGTCCAGGTTTATCGCCTATTCGGGTTCCATCCATGAGGAGATCCGGCCGGAATTTCGCTCACAGCCCCAAACGATGTGAACAGGGTTCCGTGACACCAAACGGGCGCCCGATATACCCGGCCACGTGCCTACCGCATCACAGCCCACCCCTACGGTCAGCGCTGTCCACGGCCTCCAGCAAACTACAAACACCAGAAACTACTTGCAACTCCTGGACAGAGGACAAGGGTGAATAAGAAGTCGAGCGGGGTCATATTTCAGGGCCCAATGTATGGTAGTAGCTGAATCATGGATCACAAACACAGAACTCAGTTCCTAAGGACGGCTTCAATGAGACAACCCACCATGTACTCCTACATGGCCTCTCACCGACACCTTTTACCAAATCGTGTTCACACACTTAGCTCACACACAGTAGGACATGTTCACACGCCTCTGATTCATCCCGGATGAATCAGACCTGACACAACTCTAAGCAGTAGCAGGCATGACAAACAAGCATGAATGAGTAGGCACAACAGGGCTCAAACAACTCCTACTCATACTAGTGGGTTTCATCTATTTACTGTGGAATGACAGGTCATGCAAAGGATAAAGGGGTTCAGCTACCGCGGCAAGTAACAGATGAATCATTGTTGTCCTAATGCAGTAAAAGAGAGCAGGAGAGAGAGAGAAGGATTGTATCGGAATGAACAAGGGGTTTTGCTTGCCTGGCACTTCTGAAGATAACATTGAGTCTTCATCAGTGTCAACGATCACATCATCGGTATCACGTCTATCGAGAGGGGACAAATACCGGCAACACAGAAGGGAACACAATCAATGCAATGCACAATATGATGCATGATCATGACATGGCAAAATGAATGTGTTTTGAGCTAATGCAACTAGCAACAGATTAAATGAAGTTGGTTTGAATACAAGATTCAAATTCAAACTCCATATGTGATTATTCAAATGCCATTTAATTGATTTGTGCTAAACAGCAGCTATAAGTTGTTCTAACATGCATGAAAATGGTACAGATGGATTCCTTGAATTTTTCTGATAATTTTTCATATATAAATTATTTAATTTGGAGTTACGGTTGAATTTCTATGATTTATTGAAGTTTAGGGCATTTTCTGAAATTTCCTGGATATTAATAATTCCAGTAATTCATTAATGCGTCAGCCTGATGTCATGATGACGTCAGCAGGTCAACGTGGCATAGTCCGGTCAACCCCTGACCGGTGGGTCCCGAGTGTCAGTGTCTAACTAAACTAACCTAGCTTAGTTAATACTAACCTAACTTAATTAGCCGGGCGGGGCCCGCAGGTCAGTGAGAGAGAGGGGGTCAAACCGGGCAGTGGGGTCAACCCACGCCGGTCATCGGGTCAGCGGTCGCCGGCGTTTAGCCGCCGGCGAGTCCAGGCGCGGCGGAGGGCTCGGGAAACGCCCTCCGGCGACCAAAACAGCGGCAGTGATCATCTACGCGTAGCTGGCGCTCAGCCGTATCCATCTAAGCAAGCGGGAGGGGCTGAGGTCGAGCGGGCTCGCCGGAATCAGGCTCGCGGCGGCGGCCGAGGTTCGGACCTCGACGGAAACGAGGCTACGGTTGACGAGAGGACGAACGGATGCTTGTTCTGGGCTCCTGGGACCACGCTGAGCGCAGACACGTGCTCAAACACGGGCGGCAGCAACTATGGCCGCGGTGGCGCCATGGCCGTCGGCGAAGAGCTCTCGGCTCATTGCGAACGGCGGCTAGAGAGGGAGATAGGGCACGGGGAGAGGGGGAATCGGGTCAAAGGCTCACCGCGGAGCTGCAGGGAGGGTTAGTGGGCTCGGGGGCGCGCCGGAGTGGCCGAATCGACGGAGAAGGGCGCCGGGGCCGAAGCTTGAAGACGATGACGATGGCGGCTGCTCGGGGCCCTTCTGGTCGCGTGAGACGACGAGGAGGATGAGGGCGGAACAGCGGAGCTTTGGGAGGCGTCGGGGAGGCAAGACGGTGGCTGTGGCCGCGCGAGCGCTGGTCGGCGGCGACGGGCTCCATTCGGTCGCAGGAGGGGAAGCAGAGGAGCGAGGGGGAGGGAGGTCCAGAGAGCGAGGGAGAAGTGAGAGGGGGTCGGGGAGGCGCGTGGCATCTCCGGGCGTCGAGGAGGGAGGCAACCAGGCAGGAGGTGGCCAAGCGCGGTGGCGGTGCTCGCCATCGAGCCGCTTCGTGCGCTGGCACGGGAAGAAGACAGGCATGCCCCCTGGTGGTTGGGTTGCACAGTGTTGGGCTGTCCAGGTGGGCTTGGTGGGCTGCAGAGGTAAGTCCAGGTAAGGTTTCTCTCCTCTGTCTTTTATTTCTGTTTTTTTTAATTCTTTTGCCACTGTTTTGAATTAAAAATAATAATTCAAACAATGCCAAAGCTCCTCTGAATATTTTTATTTTGCTAGATGGACTTTTCCAAAAGCTCATAAAATAATTCAGGGATAATTGAATTATATTCTAATTATATGAATATAATTCAATTTCAAATAGCTAATGAATTAAATTCAAAGTCCAAAAAATAAATCCTTAAAAATGTTCAATATTTTGGTTGGGACCAGAACCCTTGCCAAAAATTATCAAACATTTAAGAAGAGCATTTTGGAACAATGAATGAGATTTTTAGGGTTTTTGCCCTTCTTTTATTTAGGGTTTTGAGGGTTCCAACAATCCTCAACTCATGTTTTAGAAATTTAAATATGATGCCTGGATGAAGATGCAACTATTTACAAACAATATTCTAGGGCTGTGACACTCTTCCTGCTCCAGCCGTTCAAACCAGCACCGGCGGGACTGCCTGCTCCCTCCTCCCCGAGGCCGGCTGTGCTGCTGCGCAGGCCTCACCGCCCCACCGTACTCCCATCGCTAGCCTAGCCATCCCTCTACTCACCCACACCTGCTGTTATTCTCCAGCGACGGTAGATGAACCAGTAAACCCTCGTACAGTCGTACTCCCCTCTGCGTGGGAACAACTGCTGAGTCTTCCCTGCCTTCGTGTTGTTCCCTTCCTAGGCCTTGCCATCGTCCACCGCCCTGGTGCTCTCGGCATGGCCTGGTCAACATGGTCAACGACCGACATGCATTTGAAGTGGACTGTACGTGGAGAGGCCGACAGCTGGGTCCACGGCCGCACGCAAGGAAATGCCTCCTTATTACACGCAAAATAATGATTCGTCCACTTGACATCAGGGACCCACCGAAAGGGCCTCTGTATTTCGCGAAAAAAACATTACCACCGCTGACAGCTCGGACCCACCAGCTATATCTTCACACCCAAGGAAGTGCCTCCTTATTACGCACAAAAAAATGAATACTCCCCGTGTTAGCTGGGACCCAGTATAGTGGCAGGCTGACTTGTGGGCCTACTAAGTTGACGGGGACGGAGGGCTTTGTCAACTTAGTCAATATGCACGATTCTATCTCTAGTGACCGTACGATGTCCATCCAATGGCCGTAGTGCTTCTTCAACCTCTGGTCTTCTTGATCCAGCCGCCCAAACCAGCGTCGGTCGTGCCTCGTGCTCCTGCCTCCCGTGGCCGCCAGCGATGTGGCGGAGGCCTCACCGCCCCTACTACTCCCACCGCTAACCAGGCCATCCCTCTACTCACCCACACCCCCTGTTATTCTGCGGCGACGGCAGCCACACACCGCAGCGAACCAGTGAACCCTTGTACTCCTCTACGCGTGGTCATCCACTGTCGCGTCTTCCCCGGCTCCGTGTCGTCCCCTTCCTAGGCCTCGCCGTCGTCCACCGCCTTGGTGCTCTCGGTGCAGCGTGGTCAACGTGGTCAAGGAACGGCTTCCATCGGACGTGGACTATACGTGGAGAGGCTGACAGCTGGGTCCACGGCTGCAGCAAGGAAGTGCCTCCTTTTTACGCACAAAATAATTATTCCTCCACCTGACAGCAGGGACCCACCGGACGGGCCTCCGTATTTCGCGAAAAAAACATTTCCCCCTGACTGCTGGGACCCACCAGCTACATCTTTGCATCCAAGGAAGTGCGTCCGGGCAAAAAAACGATTCGCCCCCCTGACTGCAGGGACCCACCAGCTACATCTTCGCAGGCAAGGAAGTACCTGACAGTTATGACCCACATGGTGGAAGCGTATGTAGCATTGTCATTCTGGTCGCGAACATGTACGTACACACTGGTGGATGTAGGGGCGCGCACATGTCGTAGCAGAGGCGCGCACGTGTCGTAGTAGAGGCGCGTACGTGTCGTACTAGAGGCGCGCACGTAGCATGTACACGCACGTACAGTGGCCAGTGTGCAAGAAAGAAAATACGGCCACGTATATGTACATACGGGCGGGGTCTCGAATGCCTACTCGCGCATACGTACGGCCAGGGCTCGTGTACATGGTTGGGTTAGAATAGAGAAACAGCGTCATCGTCGTGTTCATGGGGAGCCAACCGACTGGGTCAGAACGGAATGCATCGTCGTGTTCATCTGGAGGGCTTGGACGGAACATGCGATGGAAACGAGGCCTGGCATACCGCAGAATGGAGGAAACGGCCTTGTGTTCGACCGGCCACATTCGAAATGGGATCCTGTTCATCGGGAGGGGTCTGGCGTACCGCAAAACAGAGGAAACAGACCTCCTACGATCGAAACGGGGGTCCTATTGATCGGGAGGGGTGTGGCGTACCGCAAAACGGATGAAACGGACTTGTGTTGGAGCGCTACGGTCGAAAGGGGGTCCTGTTCATCGAGAGTGGTGTGGCGTACCGCAAAACGGGACTCCACGGGATATTGTTCATCTCCACCGTCGACCTCCTCCAGCCTCCACGGGCTCTTGTTCATCCAGCCTCCACCGTGCGCTACTCCACCGGCTACTGTTCAACTACCCCTCCACGGGCACCCCTCCACCGTCTACTTATCATCCAGCCCTCCATGGGGTCGTCCTATTCATCCAGAAGCAACGCCACGAGGTCCTGTTCATCCACCCCACCGCT
>NC_041381.1:477410616-477429830 GCF_002162155.2 Triticum dicoccoides | reverse complement strand
TCACTGTTCATCTAATCGATCGGCTTCAGCTAGCAGCGGTAGCAAAGGAATCGCTCGATCGGGTTCAGTTAACAGCCATCAATCGATCGCTCGGGTTCAGTAACGCATAGCCTGCAGTCAATCGCTCGGGTTCAATTAGAGCCCAACACCTCACTCGGGTTCAGTTAAGCCAACGCCTCGCACATACGCGTGTACCTGTACAAGAGAAACGCGCATCACTCGGTCCCCGACCTCCCACCGTAACCGGGAACTCCCCGGAATTTTCCTCACACTCGCTTCTACCATGGTTTTTTCCGTCATGGATGGCCCACAGAATGTCATGCAGCTGCGTCTCTGCCCGCCCAGGACGAAAAGCCCATTTTCTGTCATGATTTTTTATCATAGAAGTAGGAGCCCACCACATATATGATGATACCGGGTTTGGTCACAATTATCGTCATAGAAGTGTCATAAGTATGGAAGAAAAAATTGGTTGGCCCAAAATGTCATGGATGTGTCTTTTTTGTAGTGCATACTTCTGTAACTCCAAAAATTCTGAAAAATTAGGACAAAAAATTGTATATAAGGACTGTGCAAAAAGTTTCAGAACCGTTTGACTTTCCAGTAAAAAATGTAAATTTACGCGCTACAGCCAAAGTTTCTGTTTTTCTACTGCACATACCAAACAAGCAATCTAATCATCCTAACGGCAAATCATGGAACATTATTTTTATAATACAATGGGTTCATACAAAGGGATAATTATTTTTGGTGAATAGTTTCTGTAATCAAGATTCACAAAGCTTCCATGGGCATGAACAAAGTTCAAGGCATGCTCCCACTTTAATAATGCTCATCTCTCTCACTTTTACTTTTATTTTTGAAAAAGTTTTAGGTTCCCCTCTTTATTTAATTTTTTGTTTTTAAACTTTATAAAAGCACTAAACAGAAATAAATGACTCTTTAAAACTTCCGGGTTGTCTCCCTCGCAGCACTTTCTGTAAAGCCATTAAGCTAGGCATATAGTGTTGAAGTAATGGATCCACCCGGATCCCAAGGTATATCAGAGCCAATTTTAATTAACAATGATTTGTAATTTAGTAGTGAGCACAAAGTAACATACATCATGTAATGACGTAGTCTAACTCTCTTCCTATGCGTCAGCATGTCATAATAGAACAATTCATGCACATAAAGTAAAGACCAATGCATAGTATAAACAATTTCTTGCAATTTTCTCGTATTGGAAACATAGAGAGGTGGAGGTGTAGTTCCTCTCTCATAATAATTGCAAGTAGGAGCAGCAAGCACATGCATATTATATTTATAAAAATCATCATGTGCAATAGTAGAACGCAACCCATCAATATAATCCGTAATAAGCACAAACTTCTCTGATATAGTGTAGTTGGGAGAATTCAAAAAGATAATAGGACTATCATGTGTGGGTGCAATAGTAACAATTTCATTCTTAAAATAAGTTCATCTCCATAAGCATCATTCATATTGGCATCATGGCCACAACAATTGTCGGATATCGGGTTCCGGCAAAACCCTTAAGGTTCGAACTTTGGGGTGCGCGTGAAGTTCTACTTCCTACTGATCCACGTCCCAACGCCTCGTTGTGAATCTAAGCTACACGATGAATAACACGAGGGACATGAGGTTTATACTAGTGCTGGCTGTTGTGGTGTAATACCCTACTCTAGTGCGTGTGGTGGTGGATTGCCTGAGGGGCTGATGATGAACAGTACAGAGGAAGAACAGCCTCGCGAGGGATGTTCTTGAGCTAGTGTGGTGTTCTGCTTGGGTGGATTCGATCGTCCCTTGATGATATGATATCATCCCTACTGTGGTGGCTATCTCTATTTATGGAGGCCCTGGTCCTCTTCCCAATTATCGAGCGGGAAGGGAGCCAACAACGGCCATTTTGAAGGGGAACAACTAGTACAAGTTATCCTGACTAAAGTTGGTCTTCGACTGCCAAAGGCACTGGTGATGATGTCGTCTTGGGCTCCACGGTGACCTCCATCCTGCCGCTCTATTGGTCTTGGTCTCGTTGCACTGATATGGTAACCTTTGCTTGATGCCTCGGTACTCTCCGCCTGCGCTTGCCCCCTTTGCACCAAAGAGGAAACAAGGACACTGCAGAGGCTGGCGCCCGCCTGGTCTCGATCGTCATGGCTTGCATCATGAGCACCTCGCGAGGTACCCCTGCCTTGATCTCTCCGCCTCCTCGCAAGCCTCCCTTGTGAGGCCGCCCCTGAGGAAGCCTTGTGTTGTCCGCCCCGCAAGGCTTGGCCCCTCGCGAGGATCTTGAGCTTGGGTTGATGCAGATGGGTCGTACTGGGCCACCACTTGAGCCACACCGCAGGCCGTAGGCAGGCAAGTCCGGGGACCCCCATTCCCAGAACACCGACAGTAGCCCCCGGGCCAAAGGCGCACTCGGACTTGGCTTAGCAGCAAAGCGAAAGGGCAAGTGCGGAGCACTGCGGGCCCCAACAGCCTGCAGCCTTGGTCGTTGCATGGTGGTTGATTGGACTTGGGCATCTCCACTTCCCCACGCTGTCTCGGGATCTGCCCGATTTGACGAGTCCCTGCTGCATGCAAAAAGAGTCATGATTACCTACGATCGTGGAGGCCGACGGTTGGCCTCCTCTGGCCTATAAGTACGGAGAGGTGCGAGCCCCTGCAGTCCATCTCTTCTCGCTTCGCTCGCTTCTTCTTCCTCACTCCTCCAACATCTTATCGCCAATGGCACCAATCCACCCGTTCTCAGCTGAGGAGAAAGGAAAGGCCCCACGAGAAGGGCCCGACCCGCTTCCGCCGAAGAAACGGCCGGTCCCCGGCTGCCGCGACGAGGTCGTGTGGCCGGAGACGTCTAGGCCTTGGTACGAGTGGCCACCTCCTGGGTTTCCGCTACCTCTGTATGCCCGGGCTGAGAGCCCTGGAGAAGAAGACATTGAGCGGCACCGCCCGCGCCTCCGGCGAAGCCGGCGAGTCATCGCGGTGCACGCCATTGCTCCTCGAGTCCATGCCGCGGACTCCTCTCGTGAGCTCGTGCTCCACGCCGCCATGCCTCCAAGCTCCTAGATCCGCTTTCCTCCCTTCTTCGCCTTCGAGACGCCGCCATGTTATGTGTAAATTTTATTCCTGTGCGGCCGTTTAATATGTTAGTCTTGAGAGTTGGTCAGTCGTCAGCTTCTGCCCCCACGTAGGAACTACGAGGGTGTTTGGGATACACGTGAACACTCTTTATCCCATTCTTGGGTCCATGAAGGAGGTGTTCAGCACAGCGAACCAGGCAATCGGACTATAAGGCTTTATTACTCTCACTTAGCCATAGGATTTCGAGTATGGGCGGTGCAGCCCCTGGTGTTCGGAAGACCGCACGGGGGGCTCTAATAGCGCCTGATCGGTTGACCGATCCTTCGCACGCTGCATTTTATTATGGCATTATGCGGAATAAATCCTTAAAGATTTGACAACCTCTCAAACAGCTGACCAGCTCTCGCCTTATCATGACAGTCGATTTTCGGCTTTCTCTACTAAGGTGTTCGTCCGGCAGAACCGGGACACAATTGCCTTAGTTCTCCCAGCGCTACCTTACCCGATATTGCGGAACGTAAGGTACCAAAACATGGGAGCCGGGCAAACCCAACCAATGACCCAAGACATGATTCGGAGTTGATGCATATAGTGCTATAAGTTTGGGGTGCCGAACGACCGAGAGGGTGTTTGGACTTTAGACGCTGTAGTACGGGTGCGAGGAAGCCCCTGACGTTCGAAGGCATAACAAGATGTTTCGGATGCCGTTATGACAAAATGTCGTTGAAAAATAGCAGATAAGCGTCAAATGACTCCACATGCTGTATTTAAGTAATACGTCTATGCGTATAGGTACGGTGCATGTTATAAAAGAGAGGCATGATGACAGAACCTGTTGGGGCCGGGCGGTGGTTGGCTGTGCACGGGTCCGGAGGAATATCTGGATTGTGTTCAGGTGGGGTGGACATCCCCCTGTATACGTCCGAGCTAATTCCAAGCCGTCGGTCCGATTGTGCGCGAGGGTGAACCTGCAAATAGTGCTTAAGAGGCGTGTGTGAACAGTGGCTGAGCCGTGGATGTGGTCCATTCAGCTTATGTTGAAGGGTCTGTATGATCTGTGATTAGGTTGGGGTATCCTGAAGTAGTTCAGACTCCTTTCTTGATGTCCAGGAGTTCGGCTGTCGAATCTAAGTTCGATTGAGAAAAAACTGTGACTCGCTGCTTTAGTGATGAAAGTAGCGGAATATTCTTCAGCGCCGAGGCAAAGCTCGGTCTTGGCCGCATTTGTGACTTTGTCACGTGGGTCTTGGGTGGTAATGCGTCGAGCTGCAGTGTATCCTGGTGGTGCTGAGTAGCTCCTGCCCAGGGGTGTTAGACCGAAAGTGGGTATGACACTTTTGGCTATCCGGAGACCAGCTTTGGGGTGGCGGGGCCTAGATGGTCGTCACGCCTATTTATGATACTCTATAATGAGTTATTTGGTGAGTCTTATCCTCGAGTTACTGGTCCCTAGACTTGATAATCCGGGCTTCTTCACGCTCCTTCCGGTGCCGGCCTGCTGATTTGTTTAAAGACCCAACATTCTCTATTTGTATGATTGGCTGCTGCTCCTGGGGTACCATGGATTTGACATGGTCGGTCAAGTATGCGGTTCAAGATGGAGGGGCCCGGATTAAGATGTTGAAGTCTCTTCTCCCGCTTAATGGGTTGAGGATGACAGGCTCCTGCATTGACCGCCGTTCCTTGGGCGCCATTTTTTGTCTTGGGACGCTTATATTTGTTGTTGTTTGGTATGTAACGTTGGTCTTGTGCGCAGCCCCTTGTTGCAGTGTGCTGTCGGTAGGGTGTAGGCCTGCGTTTGATTTTTGGTGCCACATCTTCGAATTGAGGTAGTAGCCTGCGCTTTGGGTAGTATTTTGTTCGGCGCTTGAGTCCGTATTTTTTGGCTGCCCGATCCTTAGTCCGTCTGTGTGTGAGAAGATCTTGGTCGGCTTGCTCGGAGGTAGGTTGATCAGGATCATATTCCTCTTCGGCACCATCTGGATTTTCTCCTCTAGTGCCGGTATTGTTGTGGTGAGTCTTGGAGCGGCGCCGATGACGCCCATGTTTTGCTTTCTTCCCCGAGGGGTTATCTCTTGTTGCCTCATCGCCGTTGGCTTCTTTGGAAGTATCCACCATGTATATGTCATATGTAGAGGTGGCAGTCCAGCGCCTTGTGGGCGGTGGTTCCTGTTATTCTCCCGCATCGTCGTCTATACTGTCGATGTCTTCAGAGTCGAAGTTAAGCACGTCGGTCAAGTCATCGACCGTGGCTATTAAGTGGGTGGAGGGTGGGAAACGAATTTCTTCATCGCCAGCTTCCCACTCGAGCCGAACATAGTTCGGTCAGGAGTCTCCTGACAGAGAGAGAGAGACCTTAAAGAATCTAGCACGTATCCAAAGGGTGAGTGCTGAAAGATGTCCGCGGTGGCGAACTCCATGACTGGAGCCCAGTTAGATTCTATGGGCATGAGTGCGTGCGGTCCGGAACACACTACCGAAGATGAGTCTGGGGGTCCAGAGACACAGATCCCTTTAGGAGAGGAGAATGTGTTCGGCTCCAACACCAAGGAGTGTGCGGCCTCCGGGGCGGGGTCCATCTACCCGTCCTTGGAAGGCACGACCCGCTCTGGAGCGAAGTCCGGAGCGGTAGCAGGTGCGATGTTCCGAATACTGTTCGACTGCCGATCTAGGTCATGCACGTCATGATTGTTCGGCGCTCCTGACACAGGTCCGAATCCGTCGAACATCAAGTCTCCGCGGATGTCGGTGGTGTATTTTAGGTTTCAAAACCTGACCTGATGGCCGGGGGCGTAGCAATCGATCTGCTCCAGATGGCCAAGCGAATTGGCCCGCAGTGCGAAGCCGCCGAACACGAAGATCTGTCCAGGGAGAATAGTCTCGCTCAGGACAGCGTGGTTGAAGGTTGGAGAAGCCATCTAACCTTGTAGCGATGACACAGAGGAACTCACAATGAAAGCACCAATGTCGGTGTCAAAACCGGCGGATCTCGGGTAGGGGGTCCCGAACTGTGCGTCTAAGGCTAATGGTAACAGGAGACTAGGGACACGATGTTTTACCCAGGTTTGGGCCCTCTCGATGGAGGTAATACCCTACTTCCTGCTTGATTGATCTTGATGATATGAGTATTACAAGAGTTGATCTACCACAAGATCAGAGAGGCTAAACCCTAGAAGCTAGCCTATGGTATGATTGTTGTTGATGATGATGATCTGGGTCCTATAGACTAAACCCTCCGGTTTATATAGACACCGGAGGGGGCTAGGGTTATACAGAGTTGATTTACAGAGAAGGAGATCTACATACGAATCCTAAAGCTTGCCTTCCACACCAAGGAGAGTCCCATCCGGACACGGGACGAAGTCTTCTATCTTGTATCTTCATAGTCCAACAGTCTGGATGCCCCCTTATCCAAGACTCCCTCAGCCGTCGGCTGGAGTGCTGCCCCAGGGGAGGCAGCCGGGATGTCGATGTGGCAAGGGCCAGGCATGCCACCCGCGTCCCCAACAGCTCCTTTAGCAGCAGCGGGGATGCTTGGGAGTCCAGCGACTCTCCCGAGCTCTTCGCGACTCCGGAAACGAGCGATGACAGCTACGTGCCCCCGAGCTCGCGTCATGCCCGGAGCAAGGTAGCTGCATCAGACCGCTGGCGCCGCTGATCTGGATGGGGTTGGCGCCGGCACCTCGCGGCCCGCTATTGATGATGGTGTCGGCCATGAAGGCGCATGTAGTTAGGGATCCTTAGGGTTAGTACCTTTTGTTCCCTACGAGGAATCGAGGAAATACCCCGTAGGGGCATATAAAGTGTCTGGAATTCCTTTGTTGATATTATCCTTATTATGAAGTGATGCAAATGATTGTCCTATTCTGGCTTGGTTCCCCCTTTCTAACCTCATGACGGCTTGGTGCTCTACGCTGACAGGTCCCGGTCCCCAGGCAGGCTTCAGCCGGCGCTGGTATGCCAGGTCGCGATGCTGTGGTCAAGGCCAGGAGGTGAGCGGCCCGAGATCCAGTAAGAGCCCCTGAGGTGCAATGCTCAGGAGGTCCCCTTTAGCGCTCAAGAAACCGCCGAAAGGTGAGAAAGAAAGGCAACGTCATCGTCACAGAGCCGCATTAAGTGGGAGTTTGCTGTCACATCGATTAGCTATTCCAGGAACGAGACTTATCTCGAAAGCACGGAGCCGTTCCTTCGCGAGGTGCCGAACTTGCGCGTCGGCAGCCAAGATGTAGCTGGGTTAGGCCTTCGCGAGCTTCTCCTCCCTTCTCTGCGCTCTCCATCGTGCTCTACGTCCTCAGGTCCCGGCCCTCGAGCGAGCTCAGCCGCCGCTGGTATGACAGGTCGTGATGCCGTGGACAAGGCCAGGGGGTGAGGGCTCGAGAGCCAGTAAGAGCTCCTGAGTCACGATGCTCAGGAGCCCCCCTTTTAACGTGCGAGCGGATCACACGGGTGAGGGAGAGAGAGAGGTCGCGACGCCCCCCACATTATTCCTCAGGAAGTCCCTGAAAACCAACACAAGACAAGCAAGGGTTGCCATTACGATTGCCGGCCGGCCATTGGTTGCTCCGAGAGAGTGGTGAGGGCACTGAGGGCCTGGTGAGGTGGCGCTTGTGGGGTTGCCGCAGGCCAGAGCTCGACCGCTCGGATTTGTCAATGTTGCAGTGACGAACCCATGCGCAAGCGTCGTGCCAGCGCGAGCGGTTCCAAAGGTAGGTGTTAGTCGAGCAGGCGATTATCACAGGCAGGTTAAGCATGGACGGCAAATTGACTTAGATAACTGCAGGAAGGATACATGCCACTGGGTCCGGCCCGACCGGCTTGGGGATGATGCAGCCCGAGGGGCGCCCCCAGCGAGGTAAACTAAAGACATGAGCAAAAGGGATACATGCCGCAGGGACAGACCCATGCCTCCTGGGAATAATGCAGCACTGAGGGCGCTCCCAGCTGAAATGAAACTCGAAATATGTCACCTGATACCATTGTAGAGTGGGTGTTGAAGTAGCTAACAATGCATGGTGAAGAAGTCGATCCTCACGAGCCACCGGAGCCCTGAGCCTCGGGAGGCTCCGGGGGTCCAGGCGGCTCCTCGGGGACCATCTCCATCTCTGCCAGGACTGCGTGGTGCCTGGCCTCCTAAGCTGCTAGAATCCTCCGCAGAAGACGCTGGTGAGCAGCATCTGCGTTCGGCAGGCCGAAAGGCATGCGAACGTAGTTGTGTGGCGGACCCTCGCTGCATCCCACGTGCGAAGGCTAGAAGCGCTCCTGAGATGCGACTCGGCTGAGCCCTGGGTGGTCGATGCAAATGCCCAGCCCGCCATCCTCGCCTGGATGGGGAGCTACACCGGGTAGGTGGCGATCACCGCGTATGACTCTTGATTCCTGCAGCTCCTAAGTGACCTTGGTGATGAACTCCTGAGGGTTGGGCCCTCCTTGCCCCATGCCTTCCTGAGGGAAACGTGCCGCGAAGCACGCCTCCAAGTGGTGCCCCAGTGCCTCCCTCATGATCATGGCAAAGTCTGAGGCCCTCCAGGAGAGAGCCCCTGAGCCTTGCCCAAGGAGGGCACCGGGCGCGCCTTCCTATGCGATGGAGGGAAGCGCCCCTTGCACAGGCGCAGATCCTGACGCGGCGCCTCCAGAGATGCCTACCTCCTGAGGCCTTGAGTTGGGAGATGTCTTCTTCTTTTTAGGGACTGCCACGGGAGGGTTCTCACCCTGGTTGTCTCGGTCCTCGACTGATGCAGCTTGGAAGGCATGCTCGAGAGAGCACACCGCATCCTTCTCTTCGTAGGGGACTGTGATGATCCCGCCGCTTCCTGGCATCTTGAGGACATTGTAACCATGGTGATTTACCGCCATGAACTTGGCCAGGGCTGGATACCCAAGGATGGCATTGTATGGCAGGCGAATGTGGGCAATGTCGAAGTCGATGAGCTTGGTACGGTAGTTCTTGCGCTATCCGAAGGTGACAGGGAGGCGAACCTACCCTATCAGAATGGTGGAGCCGTCAGTGACGCCTGAGAAGGGCCTGGTTGGCTGAAGTTGATCATAAGGGACTTGGAGGTTGTTGAACATCTCGACGAACAGAACGTTGAGTCCTGCGCCGCCATCGATGAGGGTCCTGGTAACTTGCACATTACCGATGACTGGGGAACAAAGCATTGGGAGGACGCCAGCTGTAGCCGCACACTTGAGCTGATCCGCTGAGCTGAACGTGATGGAGCACGTGGACCACCTGAGAGGGTCCGTGGCCTCGAGCTTAGGGATGACTGCGTTCACCTCACGAGCAAACTGCTTGAAGATGCGTTGAGAGGCAGGGGCCTGGGCACCGTCCAAAATGCAAGCGATCGCACGTGGCTCCTGGAAGCCCCCAGCCCCATCATCCTGGTGATGGTCGTCATTCCTTCTTGGCGGTGGTGGCAGAGGAGGAAGGCCTGCGTTGCCCTGTGGGCGATCCTCGCGAGGTTGATCCCTCCAAGCTCCCTCGTGAGGCTGGTCCTGCCAGTGATCCTCATGAGGGCGGTCATGCCACTCCTGGCGAGGGCCTCGTTCGTCCCATCGTCCTTCACCTCTTCCTCCTCCTAGGACGTAGCCCCGATCGTTGCGCTCGGGGCGTCGACCGATGCGTCCTTCTCGAACGACCCTGAGCTCCTGACGTTCGTTGGTGCTGTGGGTGTAGAGGTCGTGGTAGGCGCAGTATCATCTGCCCTTGGACGGCTCCGGCTGGTCCCTGCCGCGCTTCGTGTCTGGTTTTGCTGCGAGCACAGCTGCTCCTTTGCGCTTCACGTCCTTGGCCTTGGCTTTCTTCTCTTCTGGGTCAGCAGCTGGAAGCTCAAGGAGGGAGAGATGCCCCTCCTCAGCTCTTGCGCACTTGGTCACCAGGTTGAACAACTCCAGAGATGTGCACAGATCCTCGTGGATAGCTAGCTCCTCCTTCATCTTGACGTCACGGACACCGTCAAAGAACGCCTAGATGATGGCCTCCTTGGTCACCTTAGGAATATTGAGGCGAGCATTGTTGAAGCGCTGGATGTACTTCTGCAAGGTCTCTCCAGGTTGCTGCTTGATGCGACACAGGTCACCCACGACTCGATGACGGGCGCGAGTGCCCTGGAAGTTGGTGATGAAGCGGGTGCGCATCTCGTCCCAAGAGGAGATCGAGCCGGGAGGCAGGTTCAGGAGCCAGGTGCGGGCACCATCTTTGAGCGCCATGGGAAACCAGTTCGCCATGATCTTTTTGTCTCCGTTGGCCGCCTCGATGCCTAGCTCGTAGAGCTGCAGGAACTCAGCAGGGTCGGCAGTGCCATCATAGAAAGGAGGCAGATCCGACTTGAACTTGCCTGGCCAGGCGATACTACGTAGCTCGGTGGTGAAGGCGTGGCAGCCTGAAGTGGCCACCGGATCCCTTTGCATACACGGGGCTTGCTCTTGGAGATTCCTGCGCGCCACTGCCAGGGCAGTGCGGGGACTTGACGTGCTGGCGCAGGGATGCGGCCTTGACGTGTTGGGGTGGGGAGCACGTAGCGCCTTCTTGAGGCCGAGGGATTTCTTGGCAGCTCCTTTCTTATCACGCGGGCGCTGTACGCGGTGGGTCTCGTCCAGGGGCCGCGCACCTTGGAGCCAGGGCACCTTCTTGGGGAGGAGGTGGCAGAGGCACCTCCTGAGCTGCATCACCCACGCAGGACGGAGGGCGAGGCAGCGAGAGGGACGGCGCAGGAGAGCCCCCTGCGGCACTGACGAGCTCGATGATGCGAGCGAGCCACTCCTTATAGAGGTCGTTGACGGGGCGGTAGTGCAGGAGCTCACGTGCCAGGAGCAACACGGCCTGCGAGTCCGTGGGAGCGCGACGAGCATGAGATGATGAACCAGCTGGAGTTACCGACGGGGTGGCGGTGCAGCCTTCCTCCCGCACCGAGGGATGCAGCGATGATGCCTACTACTCCTTCCCCGCCGTGCCGGTGGCGGCGTTGGCGGCAGGCGACGGAGAACGACGACGAGGCCCACCGACAGGAGCCGTCTGGGCGACGCGGGCGGCGAGGGTAGCCCAACGCTCGGTGCGAGCTCGGCGAGCGTCAGCCATGGATGCGACGAACGATCGAACGCGGAACAATGGAAGAAAGATTCCGGCGGACCCCTACCTGGCGCGCCAAATGTCAGATATCGGTTTCCGGCAAAACCCTTAAGGTTCGAACTCTGGGATACGCAAGAAGATCTACTTCCTATCGATCCACGTCCCAACGCCTCGTTGTGAATCTAAGCTACACGATGAACAACATGAGGGACATGAGGTTTATACTAGTTCGGGCCATCGTTGTGGTGTAATACCCTACTCTAGTGTGTGTGGTGGTGGATTGCCTCACGGGCTGATGATGAACAGTACTTAGGAAGAACAGCCTCGTGAGGGATGTTCTTGAGCTGGTGTGGTGTTCTACTTGGGTGGATTTGATCGTCCCTCAATGATATGATATCATCCCTACTGTGGTGGCTATCTCTATTTATAGAGGCCCTGGTCCTCTTCCCAAATATCGAGCGGGAAGGGAGCCAACAATGGCCATTTGGAAGGGGAACAACTAGTACAAGTTATCCTGACTAAAGTTGGTCTTCAACTGCCAAAGGCACTGGTGATGACGTCGTCTTGGGCTCCACGGTAACCTCCGTCCTGCCGCTCTGCTAGTCTTGGTCTCGTTGCACTGATATGGTAACCTTTGCTTGATGCCTCGGTACTCCGCGCCTGCGCTTGCGCTCTTTGCACCAAAGAAGAAACGAGGACACTGCGCAGGCTGGTGCCCGCCTGGTCTCGATCGTCATGGCTTGCGTCATGAGCACCTCGCGAGGTACCCCTGCCTTGATCTCTCTGCCTCCTCGCGAGCCTGCCTAGTGAGGCCGCCCCTAAGGAAGGCTTGCGTCGTCCGCCCCGCAAGGACTGGCCCCTGGCGAGGGTCTTGAGCTTGGGTTAATGCAGATGGGTCGTACTGGGCCACCCCTTGAGCCACGCCGCAGGCCGCAGGCAGGCAAGTCTGGGGACCCCCGTTCCCAGAACACTGACAAGCATAGCAAGCATCAAGTTCATAAAAAAGGGATATTTAAAACGAATTAAAGGGATCATAACAATTATCATAGAATCATCCATCGGTAAGCATGAAGGGGAATTAAACAATGTATGAGTTGAAGAGTTACTCTCATTAGAAGGTGGGCACGGGTAGCTAATCTGCTCTTCCTTCTTTTGTTCTTCGCTATCCTCGTCATCTTTTTCATCCAATGAGCTCACAATTTCAGCATTTTCTTCTTCCATAGATTCTTGCAACATATTAGTCTCTTCTTGGACAGCAAATATTTTCTCAATAAACGCATCAATATTGGAATTATATTCATAATTATCATAGCAATATTTAAGTTTAGCAAAATTTTCAGGTCTATAAACATCATCATCAAAAGCTTCATTCTTTTCAAACAAAGATTCAATTTCATAAGCACCCTTAAAAGCAACATATTCTTCTATTCGTTCCACATCATAGTAATCATAAATACCATGAGCATAAGAATCCAAGGTTTGATTATCATTAAATTTACATGAAAAGGGAAGGTGTGGAGCTTTCATTCTAGAGAAACAAGTATAATCATATCTCAAGCATAGTTCCCGAGCATACCAATGTAACATATGAATTTGATCCCATAATAATTTCCATTTTTGAGTCATGAGATAATCCCTAAAGTATTCACGTTAATCCAACGTGTCTCCCATTATATAGGTGAATGGGGTTTTCTCAGGATTATTAAAGTAGTACATAATATCTTTCACATAATGAGCATCGAGGGTGGTAGGAGGTTCCCCATCTCCATGAGTAGCAAGTACACCATTTTTTGGTTTTTCGTGTTCCATATCCATAATTAAAGATAGAAAACAACTTAGAACAGCAAATAAAATCTACTTAGTGATAAAGCAAACAAGCACATACGAGAATATTCACCCCACGCTATTGCTCCCCAGCAACGGCGCCAGAAAAAGGTCTTGATAACCCACAAGTATAGGGGATCAGTTGTAGCCTCTTTCGATAAGTAAGAGTGTCGAACCAAACGAGGAGCTAAAGGTAGAACAAATATTCCCTCAAGTTATATCGACCACCGATACAACTCTACGCACGCTTAACGTTCGCTTTACCTAGAACAAGGATGAAACTAGAAGTACTTTGTAGGTGTTGTAGGATAGGTTTGCAAGATAATAAAGAGCACGTAAATAAAAAGTAGGGTCTGTTTAGATAAAGAAGCAACTAAATTGTTTTTAGTAGAGAGCTTTTTGTCACAAGAAAGTTATTTGTCCCTAGGCAATCGATAACTAGACCGGTAATCACTATTGCAACTTTATATGAGGGAGAGGCATAAGCTAACATACTTTCTCTTCTTGGATCATATGGACTTATGATTGGAACTCTAGTGAACATCCATAACTACTAAAGATCATTAAGGTAAAAACCCAACCATAGCATTAAAGTATCAAGTCCTCTTTATTCCCATACGCAAACAACCTACTTACTCCGGTCTGTGCTTCTGTCACTCACGCCACCCACCATAAGCAAATCATGAACATATTGCAAACCCTACAGCGGGGATCCCTCACGCTTGCGCAACAAGGAGAGCACCAGAGGACAGAACCAATAATCAAACATGCAACTCAAACCAATCACGATCATCAATGAACCCATAGGACAAAACGGATCTACTCAAACATCATAGGATAGCCATACGTCATTGGAAAAATAATCTATAGCGTAGAGCACCATGTTCAAGTAGAGAATAAGCAAGGAGAAGACGTATTACACTGCTGCATAGAGGGGGAGAGAGTTGGTGATGACAGCGGCGAAGTTGTTGGTGTAGATCTCTATCACCATGATGGCCCCGGCGACGTTCTGGCGCCATCGGGAGAGAGGGGGAGAGAGCCCTCCTTCTTCTTCTTCTTCCTTGACCTTTCCCCTAGATGGGGGAAGGATTTCCTCTCTGGTCCATGGCCTCCATGGCGGTGGAGGGGTGGGAGGCCCTCTGAGATTAGACCTCTCTCTCTGTTTCCTTCTATTTCTGTGCTCTCAGATTCTGGCCTTTCACCGTTTCTTAAATTCCCGGAGATCTGTAACTCCGATTGGGCTGAAATTTTAATATGATTTCTATCCGGATATTAGCTTTCTTGTGGCAAAAGAAGGGCCCCAACCTCCTTAAGGAGTGGCCATGAGGGTCAGGGGCGCACCCTACCTCCTGGGGCGCGCCCCCCTGTCTTGTGGACTCCTCGGGCATTGTCTCGCGTTGATTCTTTTTCCCAAAAATAAAATATATTTCAAAAAAATCTCTGTAATTTTTTATCACATTTGGACTCCGTTTGATATGAATTTTCTACGAAACAAAAAACCATGCAACAAACAGGAACTGGCAATGGGCACTGGATCAATATGTTAGTCCCAAAAATAGTATAGAAAGTTGCCAAAAGTACGTAAAAGTTGTAGAATATTGGCATCGAACAACAAAAAATTATAGATACGATGGAGACGTATAAGCCCGCCGCTATGCCAGCGAGATCCTGCGACCGCCGGTGCTGCTCCGACTGCTCGTGTTGTCCAGAAGAACCGCCATCGTCCGCTCGTTCCTGTGGCGCCTTCCGTTGGAGCCGAGGGCCTCTACAACGGATGAACGAAGACGCCCCTTCTGCCTCTGCTCCCGCAATCTTCTCCATCTCCGGTGACTCTGCTGCTCCTAAACTTCCGAGGACCATCGGCGTGCTGCTCTGTGATCTCCTCCGCCTCCTTTTTTCCTCCATTAGCTCCCTCGCGCGTCGTAGCTAGCTCGCCATCATGCCCGAGCTCTGGTTGCCGTTGTGCGCCTTGCTGTCGTGGCCACAGTGGCCGTCATGCTCGCCCGAGCTCGTAGTCGAGCTCCTGGAGCTCGTAGGAGCACAACGCCGCTCCCCGCATCGCTTGACTTTCCCTACATCACCGTAGACGCCAACGCCCGAACTCCAGCGCCCGCTCCGTCACTAGCCATCACCATCTCCAGCCGTTTTCGGCCAAACCACCGCCACAAATCGATGTGCGGGCGAGAGCCCGTTCGAAATAACCTAACCACGCGCCAAATGGTACCCCCTAGCGCAATTCTGATGCGTTCCGGCAAAGCGCCGCTACAAATTTGGTCGCAAGAGCTCTCTCCGGCGCCGATGCTGACGTGGCTTATTGGGCACCGCCCCTGGGTCGCTGACCAGTGGGCCCTGGGGGCCCAGTAGACTGGGTTGGCCTAGTCAACATGCTGACTGGCAGCCCCCAACCACGATATGTGGGCCCCCCTCTGTTAATTAATCTAAGAAAATTTTTATAAATAAAATTAATTATATTAACCTAAACACTCACTCGCACCAAGGGCCCACACCCCTAGTTAACCCTGTTAGATTAGTTTAATCGACTGTTAAGCTAACAGAGGCTGACATGTGGGTCCCACTGGACCCACATGTCAGGTTTGACCCCGGTCAGTGAGTCTGTTGACTGCTAACATCATCTCCATGTCATGCTGACATCATATTCATTTTCTGTTAATTTAAATAATTTCAGAAAGCTTTTAAAACTTTAGAAACTCATTGAAAATCAATCGTAACTCGGATGAAAATGATTTCTACATGAAAGTTGGTGAGAAAAATCCAACAAATCCGAACACACGGTCCGTTCATCTGTCACATACCCCTAGCATGCTGAACATGGAACCGTCCCCTCTCTTCCACCTATCCAGAATCTGCCTACCGCCGGGAATTCATCCTGGGATGTTTATCCCCTCCGTTTGCAATGTGTAGTACTACGTTAGGTCGACCCTAGTTATGATATTGTCATGTCATGCTTAGTGATACCTCTGTTTGCTCCGTATTTACTGTTTCTTCCCCCTCTTCTCTTCGGTACACCCCGAGACCGATGCTGCCCCTGTGATCGACTACGTCACCGATGACACTACTTCCTTTTCAGCAGAGCTTCCAAGAAAGCAAACCCCCCTTGTTCATTTTGATATCGCCCATTTCTTTCCCTCTCTTGCTTGCATTAGATCTGCTACCACTTTTGTATGATTCTATTCTGATGCATAGTCTGTTTTTGTTACCTGCTTATTCTAAACTTCTTAGTATAGGTTGGTTAGAGATCCATCAATGACCCCTTCCCACCTTGTCCCAGTTGCCCAGCTTTATGTTCGATGGCTCAATCAACGTGATCGACGTCTAGGCCCCGACACCGCACATCACACCCTTTGTTGTACGACACTACTGGGTTACAATCGAGTGTCGAGGGTGATACCTCGTCAGCACTTCTAATGTTAACCTTGTAGGTTAGTTCATCGGTTGTGGTCTGATACGTCTCTAACATATCTATAATTTTTTATTGTTCCATGCTATTATATTATCATTCTTAGATGTTTTACAATCATTTTATAGTCATATTATATCATTTTTGGTACTAACCTATTGACATAGTGCCCAGTGCGAGTTGTTGTTTTCTGCATGTTTTTTACATCACAGGAAATCAATATCAAACGGAGTCCAAATGCAATGAAACTCCTAGAGCATTTTTTGGCCAGAAGAAAGCCAGTGGGCCAAGGAAGCACCTGGGGGGCTGCTCGAGGGCAGTAGAACCCACCAGGGTGAGCCAGGAGGCCCAGGAGCGCCCTGGTGGGTTGTGCCCACCTCGGGTGCCCCCTCAACTGTCTCTTTGCTCTATAAATACCCCAATATTCAAGAAACCCTAGGCGAGTCGACGAAAATCAATTCTAGCCGCCGCAAAGTCCAGAACCACCAGATCCAATCTAGACACCGTCATGGAGGGGTTCACCACTTCCATTGGTGCCTCTCCTATGATGCGTGAGTAGTTCTTTGTAGACCTACGGGTCCGTAGTTAGTAGCTAGATGGCTTCCTCTCTCTCTCTCTCTCTCTCTCTCTCTTGTGATTATCAATACAACGGTCTCTTGGAGATCCTTATGATGTAAGTCTTTTGGCGGTGTGTTTGTCGGGTTCCGATGAACTTTGAGTTTATGATATGTTTTTATCCAAGAAAGTTATTTGAGTATTCTTTGATCTCTTATATGCATGATTGCTTATTGCCTCGTATTTCTTCTTTGATATTTGTGGTTTGTTTGGCCAACTTGATCTATTTATCTTGCAATGGGAAGAGGTGCTTTGTAGTGGGTTCGATCTTACAGTGCTTGATCCCAGTGACAGAAGGGGAACTGACACGTATGTATCGTTGCTACTAAGGATAACAAGATGAGATTGTCGGTGTTCTGGGAACGGGGGTCCCCAGACTTGCCTGCCTGCGGCCCGTGGCGTGGCTCAAGGGGCGTCCCAGCATGGCCCATCTTCATCATCACGAGCTCAAGACCCTCGCGGGGCGGACGACAGGAGGCTTCCTCAGGGACGGCCTCGTCAGGCTGGCTCGCGAGGAGGCGGAGAGATCAAGGCGGGGTACCTCGCGAGGTGCCCATGACGCAAGCCATGACGACTAAGGGCGCCAGGCGGGCGCCAGCCCGCGCAGTGTCCTTCTTTCCTCTTTGGTGCAAAGGGAGCAAGCGCGGGCGAGAGCATCAAGAAAAGGCATCCGTTTCGGTGCAAGAAGACCAAGACCAGTAGAACGGCAGGATGGAAGTCATCATGGAGCCCAAGCCGGCGTCACCACCAAAGCCTTTGGCAGGCGAGGACCAACTTTAGTTAGGATAAATGTACTAGATGTTCCCCTTCAAAATGGCCAATTGTTGGCGCCCTTCCCACTCAATATTTGGGAAGAGGCCCAGGGCCTTTGCCTATAAATAGGGCTAGCCACCCACAAGGTGGGGGGAGGAGAAATCAATCGGATCCTCAGCTAGAAACTAGTAGAGAGAGAGAGACTGAACTCCCCTAGCAGTTCATTGCACCAGCCAAGAACAGACCCTCGCGAGGCTGTTCTTCCTTGTACTGTTCATCATCAGTCCAAGAGGCAATCCACCACACACACACTGGAGTAGGGTTTTACACCACAATGGTGGCCTGAACCAGTATAAACCCTGTGTCTCTTGTGTTGTTCCTTTGATTGCTTAGTTCCTAGCGAGGTGGTGATGTCACATCCCTAGCTTCTGGTGCTGCCTAGGTTTGCATCTTGTTGCATCATGTTTAAATTTTAATTAAGTTGAATTGGGGATGACAGAACCCCCAGCACCCCCCCTTAAACTAACTAGGGTTTACTAAAATCATTTTCAATGAACCCAAAATGCCCTACTAAAATGTTCATCATCTTTGCCTTGGTCTAGAACCTCTGACAAAAATGGTGCACACTTTTCTAGGACAACAGAGGGTCACTGGATTAAATCATTAGTTAATTGCATTTGGGCATATAAATGCTAGTAAATATTTTAAATGTCCAAATAATCCCAAACCAAAATGTTCCATGTTGGATATATTCTAAACATTGGGCATGCACAGTTTGGTGATTTTTGAAAGTGCCTAGATATTTTTAGTAATGCCACAAACTTACAGAACAAAAGAAAAATAGAAATAAAAGAGAGAGAGAGAGAGAGAGAGAGAGAGAGAGAGAGAGAGAAGGACCTACCTGGGCCACTTACCTGGCCAGCCAGCCCACTGGCCCGGTGCCAGTCATCGCCTACCTCTGCCAGTAGGCAGAGGAGGGACACCGCGACACCGCCGAGCTCGCCACGCCACCTGCCTGCCTGCCTGCGTCCCAGGACAGCGCAACGCCGCGGGTCTTCCTCCTCGGTGCCATCCCGATCGATCCGGCCTCTCATTCCTCCCCCCTACTCTCTCCCTCGCCGTTTCCCCCATCTCACCGAGCGCGCCACCATGCTCAGCACGTTCCCAGGAGTCGACCGCGACTAACCGCGGCTCCTGCCGTTCCCTGCATCACCTAACCCGCCGTTGGCCGAACTCCGGCCGCCGCAAAGCTCGGCGTCGCCGTCGTTTCGGACCACCCCAGCTGCTGCTTCTTACACCGTTAGATGCGCGAGATCTCCAGCTACGCATAGAGCTCCTCCGCCGCTCTTTTGGTCGCCGGAACAACGTTTCTGAAGCCCTCCGCCGTCTCTTTCGTCGTCGACGACGAGCCGTTGACCGGGTCTGGCGGGTTTGACCCCGCTTGACCGGGGT
>NC_041381.1:477343471-477410215 GCF_002162155.2 Triticum dicoccoides | reverse complement strand
TAATTACTCTAGTTAGCACTAATTAACTAGTTCGATTAGTTACTACAGTCACTGACTAGTGGGCCCTGCCCAGTTAGTTAGGGCTAACTAACTTGGTTAGTTGACTGGGTCACTGACCAGTGGGCCCCACTGGTCAGGTTTGACCTGGTCGACGCCTGTTGACCGCTGACGTCGTAGTGACATAGTGCTGACGCAATTAGTTATTTTCTGGATTTAATTTAATTCAAGAAATTCCAGAAAATTGTATAAACTTCTAAAATTCATATAAATTCAACCGTAACTCAGAATGTAATAATTTATATATGAAAAATGATCAGAAAAATCCAATCTATCCATTTGTACCATTTTCATGCATGTTAGAACAACTTATGCCTACTGTTTAGGACAATTTAATTAAATGGCATTTAAGAAATCACATATGGAGTTTGAATTTGAACCTAGTGTTCAAACCAACTCCATTTAACTTGTTGTTAGTTGCATTAGCTCAATCAACAGCATGTTGCCATGTCATGATCATGCATCATATTGTGCATTGCATTGATTGTGCTCTTCCTTGTTTGCCGGTGTTTGTCCCCTCTCGATAGACGTGGTTCCGACGATGTGATCGATGACACCGATGAAGAACTATACTATCTTCAGAAGTGTCAGGCAAGCAAAACCCCCTTGTTCATTCCGATAAAATCCCACTCTCTCGCTCCTGCTCTCTTTTACTACATTAGGACAACAATGATTCATTTGTTACTTGCTGCGGTAGCTGAACCCCTTTATCCTTTGCATGACCTGTCATTGCCACAGTAAATAGATGAAACCCACTAGCATGAGTAGGAGTTGTTTGAGCCCTGATGTGCCTACTCATTCATGCTTGTTGTCATGCCTGCTATTGCTTAGAGTTGTGTCAGGTCTGATTCATCGGGGATGAATCGGAGGTGTGTGAACATGTCCTACTGTTGAGAGCTAAGTGTGTGAACACGATTTGGTAAAGGTAGCGATGAGAGGCCATGTAGGAGTACATGGTGGGTTGTCTCATTGCAGCCGTCCTCAGGAACTGAGTTCTGTGTTTGTGATCCATGACCAGCTACTACCACACATTGGGATCCTTAATTGACTCTCTCGACTTATTAATCAACATGATCTCTGTCCAGGAGTTGCAACTAGTTTCTGGTGTTTGTAGGTAGTGTTAGTAGTCTACCAAGTGGCACCCGGTACAGGTGGGCTTGGGACAGACTAGGCACCGTGGCACGGTGTACCAAGCGTAGATCCACCCGTCGAGGTGGGATTGGGAACCCTGCTCACATCGTTTGGGGCCATGAGCGACACCCCGGCCAGATCTCCTTGCGGATGGAACCCGAATAGGCGATAAACCTGGACGAGAGACTTGTGTGGTTAGTCAGGTCGTGGCCGACACCCTCGCTGGGCTTCCGCTTGAAGGTTGCCGAGTACATGTCGTGTAAACGGCGGTAAGTGGTGAGAGCGTGTGTGAAGAAGTACACCCCTACAGGGTTAATATGATCTATTCGAATAGTCGTGTCCGCGGTAAAGGACTTCTGGGTTGCCTGTACAGTTCATAGACAAGTGAAAGTGGATACTCTAAAATACGCAAGATAAGCGTGAGCGCTATGGATGGCGTTCTCGTAGGGAGACGGGAGCGGGTCCATAGTGGTGTATTGATATGGTGAATATGTGGACTCGTGTGCGCCACCTCAAAAGAGTTACTTGCAGTCGTAGTTCAGGATAGCCACCGAGTCAAAGCTGGCTTGCTGCAGTTAAACCCCACCATCCCCTTTGTTGATAATGATGCATATGTAGTTAGTTCTGATGTAAGTGTTGCTGGGTACATTTGTACTCATGTTGCTTAATTTATGTTTGCAGAGAGACTTCAGTCTCGCTAGTAGTTCCGTGTGGACTTCGACGTTTAGCTTGTTACCTCAGCTACGATCTTGTGCCCTCGGCAGGATCTGGTAGATAGTCAGACTTCTCAGCCTTTTTCATTGGTAGATGTTTGTACTCAGACATATTAAGCTTCCGCTTGTGCTTTGACTTGTATGCTCTGAGTGTTGGTTCATGAGACCCATGTTTGTAATATCTCGCTCCTTGGAGCCTATTGAATAAATACTTGAGTTGTAGAGTCATGTTGTGATGCCATGTTGTATTTGCACATATCGAGCATATTGTGTGTATGTTATTGAAATGCTTGGTATGTGTGGGATCTGACTATCTAATTGTTTATCCTTAGTACCCTCTCTTACCGGGAAATGTCTCCTAGTGTTCCCACTGAGCCATGGTAGCTTGCTACCGCTCCGGAACACTTAGGCTGGCCGGCATGTGTCCTTCTTCATTCTTGTGTCTGTCCCTTCGGGGAAATGTCACGCGATGAATACCGGAGTCCTGTTAGCCCGCTACAGCCAGGTTCACCGGAGTCCTGTTAGCCTAGTGCTACAGCCTGGATTCACTCGCTGATGACCGACACGTTCGATGCTGGGTCATGGATGCCTGTCCCTGTAAGTTTGTGCCACTTTGGGTTTACGACTAGCCATGTCAGCCCGGGCTCCTTATCATATGGATGCTAGCGACACTATCATATACGTGTGCCAAAAGGCGCAAATGGTCCTGGGCAAAGGTAAGGCGACACCTGTGGGGATACCGTGCGTGAGGCCGCAAAGTGATATGAGGTGTTACATGCTAGATCGATGTGGCATTGAGTCGGGGTCCTGACAGCTTTGGTATCAGAGCTTGACTGCCTGTAGGATTACCAAGCCAAACTGGTCGAAGTTGAGTCTAGAAATTCTTTAGTTATATAAGGGAATTGATTGTGGGATGGAACGTAAGGCTCTTTTTACTCTTTTACCTTATGCCCTTCTGATCCGAGTCATACTATCTTTTCTACGGGGTTAAGAACTAGGATTTCTCTTCTCTCTATCTGGATCACGTGTTACTAATCAGTGGACTCATAAGATTGTTGGATTTAAGCTTGAGTTCAGTTCCTACTATCTTCTGTATGTTCATAGTTGATCTCAGAACCTTGATATTGTGCTTCTCAGTGGCTATGCCACTATTTTTGTAGCATGTCATCAATCTTTCGAGCTTTTACAGCCGTTATGCTGTCCGAGTCATCCCAGGTTTCTAAATAATCGGATGCATTTGCAAATCCCTTCCTCCTGTTCCCGATGTGCCTTTGGTCAGATTAATCACACAAATCAGTGAGTTGAGGTACTTTATTGCCTTAACATATATGTTGGAGCTAGTATTATGACCCTAGGTGTCTTAGGGGATCATCTAGTAATCTAGCCATGTTCGTGTTTCCAGTGTGATGATTCTAGCCATCATTCTTGAAAGCATCCTGTGATGCCATTTAGTTAGTAGGTATTCTACTCCTGGGTTTCTGAACCCGAGATTCACCCTACTTATTTCATGTTGATAGTGTTTGCTAGTTCCTTTAGGTTATTAGTAACCTTTGCGATAGTCCTCGAGGTCCGTGGTATCTCCTTTTTCCAAATACCATGAACTACTTATGGCAGCAGTTCTTCGTTGAGCCAAAAGATCACAACCAGAGTGCTCTTGATGAGTTCTTCTCTCTATATCGTGACTCTGCCAGTTCAACCTTTATGCATGGGTTATCCGGAAGAAACCTGTTGAACTTGGTTCGACATGCTAATCTATGCATCCACAGCTCAGAAAATCGTATGTTCTTTTGAGATGTCCCCCTTAGTCGTCTTCTGACCCTCGTCTATCAATTGATAGTCAAGAGTATGCGCGCATTCGTTCATCGATGCCTACTACTCTTGTGGTCCGTCAAGCCATTCTAGTTCAGAATGACCAGGAGAAACAAACTCCAGTACCTCATCCATTTCTAGGATTGGGTCAAAGCAGTTGTATTCCGCAGATCAAATGCAATCAAGCTTTTGGCCTGTTCCACCTTGGAGTGTTACCCTGTTTACGTCGGGATTGTCTTGAGAATTGCACCATCTCTTGTAAATTCTTGACGTAGTGATACTTCTCGCCATCATTGTTCATTCCTCGGTTCCCGTGTTATTGTAACCGGAATGCCGACAAGTGTACCGTGATGTGCGAAATCAATACTCCTAGCAACTCCGTTGCTTGGTAGTTAATGGACAATAATTTCATTCTTAGCGTGTTGGTTTTTGAATCATCATTCTAAGATAGATTGTGCTACCTAGTCCTATTCCTCGGTGCACTCTTCTATCATTGAGTTAGGATTGTGTCAATCCCTCGCTCTTTGATCATATCGTCTTGCCCTGAAAAGCAAGATTGTTCTCGAGCTTAGTAACGTATTGGTGGTTCGTGATTTTCCGAATATCTTCTTGGAAGTATTACCAGGTTGTCCCCTGACCCTTATGTTGAGTTCGTGATCAAGTTGGTTTATTCCTGTAAACCACCCTTTCTCCAAGAATCCGTGTTGGATACCCATGAGCTAGTTGGTTAAGCTAAACAACAACTTGGAGAGTTGGAAGATAAAAGCTTGTCCGACTTAGTTCATTTTAAGGGATATCTTGTATGTGTGTTGAAGAAAGTGGTATTTTCACTGATTGACCCTAGTGATTAGTTAATGGACCTATCATCTTATCCAATCTTTGATTTGAGTGTGGGCTATTCTCAAATCAAATCAGAACCAGCAATGTTCGTAATGTTGTCTTATTCGTGGTTGAACCCTCGAGCATACACCATTACATCTTTTGGTCTGACCAATGCTATTGCCTTGTTCACATAGTTATGGAATTCCATCTATATGGAAATCTTGATAAATTGTTGTTGAGCCCATTGAAAACATTTTCATCATCTCCATGATTCATGTTGAACATCCAGCTAGTGTTGGAAACTTCTAAAAAGCATTATCTTCATGTCCCGCTCATGAAGCATATGCTCGGATGAAAGAAGTGACTTCCTCTAATTCATGTGCATTTGGTGCAAGTTGCCGCCGTGGGTTTGAGAAAGGTTTGTTTTGTTTCCTCTGGAATCGTCCCAAGTCAGTCATGCATGTGCAAAGTATACTGTGGTTTGGTAGATTAATTACCTCCACTCCATATGTATTCCGTAGCACACCAAGCCACTGATTGATTTGTTCAAGGAAAAGGAGTTGATGTGCTAATCCTAGGTCATGCACAAGACTTCGACATCCTCGATGATGGTTCGCCTTCTGAACTCGGTAGTGTTTTATTATAAGACTACCATGTGGTCATGCTTGTCTCGGACAACGTGTCCACATGTTGTAGCAGAACCAGCTCATGTTTTGGAGCTTGCTATTGTAGTTCATTCCCCGAGATCTCGTAACGTCATCTCGTCGATTTGTGTTGCAAACTTTCATTTTTCTTCCTAGACTCGATGAGTTTGGATTGTTCTGACACCAACCAGATCTGAATCTCAGGCAGATATGATGGTTGGAACGTTCCCAAGAGCTATAATATTGGTCTCTTGTAACCCGGTAAAGTGGATGTCGTGGCCAACACACCCAACCGGAAGACCCATTGTTGTAGTATCTTGATTGTGGAAGTTGGCCACCTCCCCATAAGGATTTCGTAGGATTTACTCCAGAAGTTGTTCCTTATGGATTTGGTGTTTCCGAAGTCCGACCTTTTACTTGATGTTCTAGATATCAAACCATATCTATGAATGGGTATGATAGCACATCAAGGAGAACATTAGAAGCGGAGTGCTAAATGTCTCTCGGTCGATCATCCAGATTTTGTTTCCTTGGCTCTGCTAAGGTGAAATCTGAGAAGGTGTTATCTTCTTTTGCATCTGCATCATCCATCACCATTCATCATGGTGGTAGGTTGTGTTGCCAGGATCCTTGACATGGATATTGGTAAAACCTTGATGAATATGGAAATGCTCAAAGTTCTTGCGAGCACGCGCAAGTGCTAGTTTTTATCGTCGGCATTAATTGCATAGTGCTCTCAGTTTCCTCGGTTATGCTATAACCTTTTCAAATAGTGGACTCACCCTCTACTGTTGAGCTTCTCCCCAGTTACTAAAATCATCCCTTGTGTTGTTTTCAACAAGGTAATCCACATCATCCATTTTAATCCGGGTATGCCATTCTACCGAACCCCTCCAAATGGTCGCTCGAGAATTGCCTTAGGCTGGTATGAAGAGTTTCAATGATCTGAATCAAAGGTAATTCTTTTTGCCACCTAAGGGGATATATCTACGAGTCACCATCCCTGAGGTGTCTCGTTGTGGTATCATGGCAACTCAACTCCTCGCCACGTTAACAACTGTTCACCACCCTCTTAAGTGTGGAATTGTTGTCTACCTAGTGAACCTTCGACATCTGTTCCACTCCATTCATTTGGATGAATGTTTCATGTCTCAGCTCAAGAGATGTTTTAATGTCCCACTTCGTGAGTTGATCCTGAGTTGTTCGACCTTCGATAAGATCGATCCCTCTAGAGTTTTCTTTTCCCTCTCATTGTCATGTTAGTTGGAGTTCTCAGAGCAAGATGACGAGACAAAGATGGTGATCGAATCAACGCCCCATGAAGTGCAACCTGGATCGTGAAGATTGTGTTAGTTTGCGTTCCCCCTTCATCTTACCCTATGCTTGAATCTCGGGACGAGATTCTTGTTTAGTAGGGGTGAGTTGTCACATCCCTAGCTTCTGGTGCTGCCTAGTGTTTGCATCTTGTTGCATCATGTTTAAATTTTATTTAAGTTGAATTGGGGATGACAGAACCCCCAGCACCCCCCTTAAACTAACTAGGGTTTACTAAAATCATTTTCAATGAACCCAAAATGCCCTACTAAAATGTTCATCATCTTTGCCTTGGTCTAGAACCTCTGACAAAAATGATGCACAATTTTCTAGGACAATAGAGGGTCACTGGATTAAATCATTAGCTAATTGCATTTGGGCATTTAAATGCTAGTAAATATTTTAAATGTCCAAATAATCCCAAACCAAAATGTTCCATGTTGGATATATTCTAAACTTTGGGCATGCACAGTTTGGTGATTTTTGAAAGTGCCTAGATATTTTTAATAATGCCACAAACTTACAGAACAAAAGAAAAATAGAAATAAAAGAGAGAGAGAGAGAAGGACCTACCTAGGCCACTTACCTGGCCAGCCCAGCCCACTGGCCCGGTGCCAGTCATCGCCTACCTCTGCCAGTAGGCAGAGGAGGGACACTACGACACCGCCGAGCTCGCCACGCCACCTGCCTGCCTGCCTGCGTCCCCGGGACAGCGCAACGCCGCGGGTCTTCCTCCTCCGTGCCGTCCCGATCGATCCGGCCTCTCATTCCTCCCCCTACTCTCTCCCTCGCTGTTTCCCCCATCTCACCGAGCGCGCCACCGTGCTCAGCACGTTCCCAGGAGTCGACCGCGACTAACCGCGGCTCCTGCTGTTCCCTGCATTACCTAACCCGCCGTTGGCCGAACTCCGGTCACCGCAAAGCTCGACGTCGCCGTCGTTTCGGACCACCCCAGCTGCTTCTTCTTAGACCGTTAGATGCGCGCGATCTCCAGCTACGCATAGAGCTCCCCCGCCGCTCTTTTGGTCGCCGGAACAACGTTTCCGAAGCCCTCCGCCGTCTGTGTCGTCGTCGACGACGAGCCGTTGACCTGGTCCGGCGGGTTTGACCCCGCTTGACCGGGGTTTGACCTCCCCCCCGACTCACACTGACTTGCGGGCCCCGCCCGACTAATTACTCTAGTTAGCACTAATTAACTAGTTAGGTTAGTTACTACAGTCACTGACTAGTGGGCCCTGCCCAGTTAGTTAGGGCTAACTAACTTGGTTAGTTTACTGGGTCACTGACCAATGGGCCCCACTGGTCAGGTTTGACCTGGTCGACGCCTGTTGACCGCTGACGTTGTAGTGACGTAGTGCTGACGCAATTAGTTATTTTCTGGATTTAATTTGATTCAAGAAATTCCAGAAAATTGTATAAACTTCTAAAATTCATATAAATTCAACCGTAACTCAGAATGTAATAATTTATATATGAAAAATGATCAGAAAAATCCAATCTATCCATTTGTACCATTTTCATGCATGTTAGAACAACTTATGACTAATGTTTAGGACAATTCAATTAAATGGCATTTAAGAAATCACATATGGAGTTTGAATTTGAACCTAGTGTTCAAACCAACTCCATTTAACTTGTTGTTAGTTGCATTAGCTCAATCAATAGCATGTTCCCTTGTCATGATCATGCATCATATTGTTCATTGCATTGATTGTGCTCTTCCTTGTTTGCCGGTGTTTGTCCCCTCTCGATAGACGTGGTTCCGACGATGTGATCAATGACACCGATGAAGAACTATACTATCTTCAGAAGTGCCAGGCAAGCAAAACCCCCTTGTTCATTCCGATAAAATCCCACTCTCTCGCTCCTGCTCTCTTTTACTGCATTAGGACAACAACAATTCATTTGTTACTTGCTGCGGTAGCTGAACCCCTTTATCCTTTGCATGACCTGTCATTGCCACAATAAATAGATGAAACCCACTAGCATGAGTAGGAGTTGTTTGAGCCCTGATGTGCCTACTCATTCATGCTTGTTGTCATGCCTGCTATTGCTTAGAGTTGTGTCAGGTCTGATTCATCGGGGATGAATCGGAGGTGTGTGAACATGTCCTACTGTTGAGAGCTAAGTGTGTGAACACGATTTGGTAAAGGTAGCGGTGAGAGGCCATGTAGGAGTACATGGTGGGTTGTCTCATTGCAGCCATCCTCAGGAACTGAGTTCTCTGTTTGTGATCCATGAACAGCTACTACCACACATTGGGATCCTTAATTGACTCTCTCGACTTATTAATCAACATGATCTCTGTCCAGGAGTTGCAACTAGTTTCTGGTGTTTGTAGGTAGTGTTAGTAGTCAACCAAGTGGCACCTGGTACAGGTGGGCTTGGGACAGACTAGGCACCATGGCACGATGTACCAAGCGTAGATCCACCCGTTGAAGTGGGCTTGGGAACCCTGCTCACATCGTTTGGGGCCGTGAGCGACACCCCGGCCGGATCTCCTTGCGGATGGAACCCGAATAGGCGATAAACCTGGACGAGAGACTTGTGTGGTTAGTCAGGTCGTGGCCGACACCCTCGCTGGGCTTCCGCTTGAAGGTTGCCGAGTACATGTTGTGTAAACGGCGGTAAGTGGTGAGAGCGTGTGTGAAGAAGTACACCCCTACAGGGATTAATATGATCTATTCGAATAGTCGTGTCCGCGGTAAAGGACTTCTGGGTTGCCTGTACAGTTCATAGACAAGTGAAAGTGGATACTCTAAAATACGCAAGATAAGCGTGAGCGCTATGGATGGCGTTCTCGTAGGGAGACGGGAGCGGGTCCATAGTGGTGTATTGATATGGTGAATATGTGGACTCGTGTGCGCCACCTCAAAAGAGTTACTTGCAGTCGTAGTTCAGGATAGCCACCGAGTCAAAGCTGGCTTGCTGCAGTTAAACCCCACCATCCCCTTTGTTGATAATGATGCATATGTAGTTAGTTCTGATGTAAGTCTTCCTGGGTACATTTGTACTCACGTTGCTTAATTTATGTTTTTCCAGAGAGACTTCAGTCTCGCTAGTAGTTCCGCGTCGACTTCGACGTTTAGCTTGTTACCTCAGCTACGATCTTGTGCCCTCGGCAGGATCTGGTAGATAGTCAGACTTCTCAGCCTTTTTCATTGGTAAATGTCTGTACTCAGACATATTAAGCTTCCACTTGTGCTTTGACTTGTATGCTCTGAGTGTTGGGTCATGAGACCCATGTTTGTAATATCTTGCTCCTCGAAGCCTATTGAATAAATACTTGAGTTGTAGAGTCATGTTGTGATGCCATGTTGTATTTGCACATATCGAGCATATTGTGTGTATGTTATTGAAATGCTTGGTATGTGTGGGATCTGACTATCTAGTTGTTTATCTTAGTAGCCTCTCTTACCGGGAAATGTCTCCTAGTGTTTCCACTGAGCCATGGTAGCTTGCTACTGCTTCGGAACACTTAGGCTGGCCGGCATGTGTCCTTCTTCGTTCCTGTGTCTGTCCCTTCGGGGAAATGTCACGCGATGAATACCGGAGTCATGTTAGCCCGCTATAGCCCGGTTCACCGGAGTCCTGTTAGCCTAGTGCTACAGCCTGGATTCACTCGCTGATGACCGACACGTTCGATGCTGGGTCATGGATGCCTGTCCCTGTAAGTTTGTGCCACTTTGGGTTTACGACTAGCCATGTCAGCCCGGGCTCCTTGTCATATGGATGCTAGCGACACTATCATATACGTGTGCCAAAAGACGCAAACGGTCCCGGGCAAAGGTAAGGTGACACCCGTGGGGATATCGTGAGTGAGGCCGCAAAGTGATATGAGGTGTTACATGCTAGATCGATGTGGCATTGAGTCGGGGTCCTGACAGGTGAGGTGCAGGTAGGTAGAGGGCCAAATCTCCGCGCGCACCCCAGTGTTCGAATCTAGAGGGTCTGCCGGAACCCGAAATCCGACATTTGGCGCGCCAAGTAGGGGTGCGCCGGAATTTGTCCTCCACCGCCCTGTTCTTCTCCAGCCATCACGTCCATGTCGGACGCTCGTCGGGCCCGCGCCGAGCGCCGAGCCGCTCTCGCTTCCCGCATCGCCCAGACGGCCCCCGTCGGCGGCCACCCCCGTCGTTCCCCGTCGCCCGCCGTCAACGCCGCGACAGGCCCAGCAGGGAATGAGCAGCAGGCATCGTCCCAGCATCCGTCCATGAGGCGAGACGGCCGCACTGCCACTCCCTCGCTCGCCCCGGCTGGTTCTTCGTCCCGCGCACGGCCATGGAGGCTCGGGCTGCGCTCATCATGGCAAACGAGCTCCTACGCTACCGCCCGGTCGACGACGTCTACGAAGAATGGCTCGACCGCATCGCCGAGCTCGTCCGAGCCGTAGGGGGCTCCCCCGCGCCGTCCTTCTCGCTGCACCGCGCCCCGCCCTGCGCGGGCAATGAAGCTCTGGGGGCGCCTCAGCCGCCTCCCCCTCAAGAAGGTGCTCTGGCCCCGAGGCGCTTGGCCCCTGGACGGAACCCACCCCTTCTGGCGCCAGCGCAGCAAGAGTGGAGCTGCCAAGAGATCCCTCGCCCCCAAGAAGCTGCACGAGTGCTCCCTGCTCCGGTCCGTCGCGACCACGCTCCCGTTCCAGCACGCCAAGACCCCGCGCTGCTCCCAGCTGCAGCGCATGGGGGCCCGCCAGACCAAGCTCCTCGTCACAAGAGGCCTCCCGTGGCCATAATAGGCTGCCGCGCCTTCACCACGGAGTTGTGCAGCGTCGCGTGGCCCTACAAGTTCAAGCCGGACCTGCCCCCTCGCTACGATGGCATGGTAGACCCTGCGGAGTTCCTCCATCTCTACGAGCTGGGCATCGAAGCCGCCAACGGGGATGAGAAGGTAATGGCAAACTGGTTTCCCAAGGCACTCAAGGACGGGGCCCGCACCTGGCTCCTGAACCTGGCCCTCGGCACGATCTCCTCCTGGGACGAGATGCGCACCCGTTTCATCGCCAACTTCCAAGGTACTCGCGACCGGCCGCCTGCCATGAGCAACATGCGCCGCATCAAGTAGCAACCAGGGGAGACCCTGCAGAAGTACATCCAGTGGTCCAACAGCACACGACTCAAGATTCCCAGGGTGACTGAGGAGGCCATCATTTCGGCCTTCTTCAACGGCGTGCATGATGTCAAGATGAAGGAGGAGCTGGCGATGCATGAAGTTCCCTCCTCGAGCTGCCAGCCGCAGACCCAGAAGAGAAGAAATCCAAGGCCAAGGATGTGAAGCGCAAGGGGGCTGCCTGTCTTGCGGCATAACCAGACACCAAGCGGGGCAGAGATCAGCCCGAGTCTTTCAATGGCAGCTGGTACTATGTGTACCACGACCTCCACACCCACAACACCAACGAATGCCAAGAGCTCCGAGCCGTGCGAGAAGGAAGGGTCGGCCGACGCCCCGACCGCAACGATCATGGCTACGGCCGAGGAGGAGGAAGGAACGCGGGACGCTGGGAAGACCGCGGCCCTTGCCAAGGGTGGCGCAACCGACCTCGCAAGGATCGCCAGCAGGATCAGCCTCGCAAGGGAGACTGGTGGGATCAGCCTCGCGAGGATCGCCCGCAAGGAAACACAGGCCTCCCTCCACTGCCTCCGCAGCCTAGGAGACACGAGGACCAAAATCAGGACGAGGGGGATGGGGGCTTCCAGGAGCCACGCGCGCTCGCCTGCATCCTGGGCGGAGCTCAGGCCCCAGCCTCTCAGCGCATCTTCAAGCAGTTTGCCCGTGAAGTGAATGCAGTCCTTCCCAAACTTGAAGCCACGCGCCCCCTCAGGTGGTCGGCATGCGCCATCACGTTCAGCTCAGCGGATCAGCTCAAGTGCGCGGCTACATCCGGAGTCCTCCCAATGCTTTGCTCCCCAGTCATCAGTAATGTGCAAGTCACCAGGACCCTCATCGACGGCGGGGCAGGGCTCAACGTCCTGTCCGTAGAGACATTCAACAATCTCCAAGTGCCTTACGATCAGCTTCAGCCAACCAAGCCTTTCTCTGGAGTCACCGACGGCTCCACAGTCCCAATCGGGCAGGTCCGCCTCCCTGTCACCTTCGGAGCCTGCAACAACTACCGCACCAAGCTCATTGACTTCGACGTCGCCCACATCCACCTGCCATACAATGACATCCTCGGCTAACCAGCTCTCGCCAAGTTCATGGCCGTGACTCATCACGGCTACAACGTCCTCAAGATGCCAGGAAGCGGTGGAGTCATCACGGTGCCATGTGAAGAAAGAGATGCAGTGTGCTCCCTGGAACGAGCTTTTCAGGCCGCATCGCTTGAAGACCCAGATCGCGGGAGCGGGAGGCTCCCCGAAGCCGCTCCCAAGAAGAAGAAGACATCGCCAGGCCCGACCCCTCAGGAGGCAGGCCCCTCAGGGTCCCCGCCAGCTCAGGTGGGCACCTCCTTCTATCGCATAGGGAGGCGTGCTCGGCGCCCTCCTCAAGCAGGGCTCGGGGGCTCCCCTTGGAGGGCCACCAACCTTGCTAAGGTCACGAGGGAGGCATTCGGGCACCACTTGGAGGCGTGTTTCAGAGCACGTTTCCCTCAGGAAGGAGCAAAGCGAGGAGGGCCAAGCCCTCAGGAGTTTGTCAGGCAGGTCACACAGGAGTTGCAGGAGTCAAGAGTCATGAGTGGCAGCCGCCGCTTACCCGCCACAGCTCCCCATCCAGGCGAGGATGGTGGGCTGCGTGTCTGCATCGAAATCCCCGGGCTCAATTGAGCCGCCTCTCAGGAGCGCTTCTGGCCCTCACGCGTGGGGTGCTGCGAAGGCCCACCCCACAGCTACGTTCGCATGCCCTACGGCTTGTCGAACGCTGTTGTGGTGCGCCAGCACCTCATGAGGGGCATCCTGGAGGCTCAGGAGGCCAGGCGTTCCGCAGTCCTGGCGGAGATGGAGATGGTTTGCGAGGAGCCATCGGCGCCTCCGGGGCCTCCCGAGGCTCCTGGGCCTGGGGGCTCGTGAGGATCGGCTCCCACAGCCTGCTACGTCTGCTACTTCAACACCCCTTCATCGTCGACACAATCAGGTGACATCTTCCAAGTTTCATTTCCAGCTGGGAGCGCCCCTAGGGCTGCATCATTCCCAGGCCGCGTGGGTCCGTCCCTGCGGCGTGTATCCCTTTTGTTCATGCTTTTAGCTTACCTTGTTGGGGGCGCCCCTCGGGCTGCATCATCCCCAAGTCGCTCGGGTCAGACCCAGCGGCATGTATCCCTCCTGCGTTTATCTTCTAGCTATGCATTCGACCCATCATGCTTGTTATTTGGTGCCTTTCTGTGGCACCCCTTCTTCCTTCGTGTCGGCCGCTTGCGCGTTAAAGGGGGGTACCTGAGCATCATGACTCAGGGCTCCTACCGTCTCTCCAGCCCTCACCCTCTGGCTTTGTCCATGGCATCGCGCCCTGGCAAACCAGTGACGGCTGAGACTAGCTCGAGGGCCGGGACCCGAGGACGTAGAGCGTCGACATCTAACCAAGCTTGCGCGTTAAAGGGGGGGTACCTGAGCATCGCGACTCAGGGCTCCTACCGTCTCTCCAGCCCTCACCCTCTGGTTTTGTCCACGGCATCGCGCCCTGGCAAACCAGTGACGGCTGAGACTCGCTCGAGGGTCGGGACCCGAGGACGTAGAGCATCGGCATCTGGCCAAATTTGCAGGAATACATCACAAGTTAAGGCCCAGTGCCAGGCGCAACTCACCTTGGGGTAGGGCTCCGTGAGCCCCGCGCTGGCTCGCAGATACCCCGATACACCCCATCAGGCCTTCAGCGCCTCATCGCCTCTCCAAAGCAACTAACGGCTGACCACTGCTTGTCACAGCGGACTTTCGCTCTTTTTGTGGTGGACCTGCAGGATCCCTTTAAGGAGGAGCGCCGGGCGAGGCCCTCGTGCTGTCCTCTTCACTCTTGTCCGCGCGAACCGCTTGCACATTAAAGGGGGGGTACCTGAGCATCGCGACTCAGGGCTCCTACTTGCTCTCCAGCCCTCACCCTCTGGCCTTGTCCATGGCATCACGACCTGGCATACCAGCAACGGCAGAGACCAGCTTGAGAGCCAGGACCCGAGGACGTAGAGCAGACAGGGGAGCAGAGGCGAGAGGGAAGAGGCACGCGGGGACCTCGCCAGGCAATCCCTCGCTGGCCAATGTGCAAGCCTAGCGCCGCACCAGGAAGTGCTTCCTGCCTCACGAGATAAGTCACCCTCCGAGAACCCTAGCCATCGCTGCACCGTCACCGCATCCAATGCAAATCCCGTGTTAGCAACGTCGCATTCCTTTCTTACCGAACGATGGCTGCTTGAGCGCTAAAGGGGACCTCCTGAGCATCGCGACTCAGGGGCTCTTACTGGACCCCGGGCCACTCACCTCCTGGCCTTGACCACGGCATCATGACCTGGCATACCAGTGACGGCTGAAGCCGCCTTGGGACCGGGACCAATCGGCACAGAGCACCAAGCCCTCGTGAGGTTCGAAAGGAAGAAACTAAGCTAAGACGGAATCAACATCTCGCACTACTTCATGATAAGGATCATATTAACAAAAGGGACTACAAACACCTTACAAGCCCCCCACGGGGTGTGTTCTTGGTTCCTCGCAGGGACAAAAGACGCAAATCCTAAAGAACCCTGACTACAGGAACCGTCACGGCGGACGCCATCATCAACAGTGGGCCGCCGGGCACCAGCGCCAACCTCATCCAGATCAGAGGCAGCAGCGGCCTAACGAGCCCGTCCTGCTCCGAGAGCGGCGCGGGCTCGGGGGCTCGTAGCTGTCGTCGCTCGTCTCCGGAGTCACAAAGATCTCGGCGGAGTTGCTAGATCCTCCGGCGCACCCACCGCTTGAGGTGATGCTGGAAGAACGTGCGACGGCAGGCCTGGTCCCTGCCGCCCCGGAGCTTCTACCGCTGCCCCTGGGACAGCACTCCAGCCGGCGCCCATCCTCGTCGAAGACCTTGAAGAGCATCATTGAAGCACCGTCGAACTCCAGGTGGATCACGAGGGCACCCCTCGTCCCACAAACCCGGGTGATCTCGCCCCAGCCATGGGTCATGAAGACCTTACCTGGAGCAACGACCTCGACATCCGCATCGGTCACGGGAGCCCGGCAATCAGCATGCTGTAGCCAGAGCCTGAAAGGTCCCCTCGGCGGAATCTCGAAGGCGGAGGAGGGAGGAAGGCGAATCCAAGATCGAGGAGGCATGGCGGCGTGGAGCACAAACTCTCGGGAGGAGCCCTCAGCGTGAACTCCAGGAGGGACAACACGCACCGCTGTGACCCGCTGGCGCCGACGGCGGCGTCGTCCATGGCGCTCGGCGTCAGCTCCTGCAGGGCCCTCAAGGTGGGCGTACAAAGGCAGCGGAAACCCTGGCAGTGGCTGCTCGCACCAAGGCCTCAACACCTCCTGCCGCGCGCCCTCATCTCGGCGGCAGAGGACCAACCGCTTCTTTGGCGGAAGCGGGTCAGGACCCTCCCGGGGGGCCTTTCCCTTCTCTTCTGCAGAGAACTGGCGTATCGGAGCCATCGCAGCAAGGCGGAGAAGTGGCGAGGATGAAGGAGAGGAGAAGTAGCAGAGGAAGATGAACTAGAATGGCTCATGCCGTTCCGTACTTATAGCCAGGGGAGGCTAACCGCTGGCTTCCACGATCGCACGTAATCATGACCAGCTTTTGCATGCAGGGACTTGCAACTTTGTGCAGTTATCGAGGCGTCGTGGGGGAGCGGAGCCGCCCACGTCCAACCAACCGCCACGCAGCACCCGAGGCAGCAGGCTGTTAGGGCCCGCGGCGCTTCGCACTTGCCCCTTCGCCTCTCTGCTCAGCCAAGTCCGAGCGCGCCTTGGGCCCGGGGGCTACTGTCGGCGTTCTGGGAACGGGGGTCCCCAGACATGCCTGCCTGCGGCCCGCGGCGTGGCTCAAGGGGCGGCCCAGCATGGCCCATCTTCATCATCACGAGCTCAAGACCCTCACGAGGGGCCAAGCCTCACAGGGCGGACGACAGGAGGCTTCCTCAGGAACGGCCTCATCAGGCTGGCTCGCGAGGAGGCGGAGAGATCAAGGCGGGGTACCTCGCAAGGTGCCCATGACGCAAGCCATGACGACCAAGGGCGCCAGGAGGGCGCCAGCCCGCGCAGTGTCCTTCTTTCCTCTTTGGTGCAAAGGGAGCAAGCGCAGGCGAGAGCATCAAGCAAATGCATCCATTTCAGTGCAACAGACCAAGACCAGCAGAACGGCAGGATGGAAGTCATCATGGAGCCCAAGCCGGCGCCACCACCAGAGCCTTTGGCAGGCGAGGACCAACTTTAGTCAGGATAAGTGTACTAGATGTTCCCCTTCAAAATGGCCAATTGTTGGCGCCCTTCCCGCTCAATATTTGGGAAGAGGCCCAGGGCCTTTGCCTATAAATAGGGCTAGCCACCCACAAGGTGGGGGGAGGAGAAATCAATCGGATCCTCACCTAGAAACCAGTAGAGAGAGAGAGACTGAACTCCCCTAGCAGTTCATCGCACGAGCCAAGAACAGACCCTCGCGAGGCTGTTCTTCCTTGTACTGTTCATCATCAGTCCAAGAGGCAATCCACCACACACACACTGGAGTAGGATATTACACCACAATGGTGGCCTGAACCAGTATAAACCCTGTGTCTCTTGTGTTGTTCCTTTGATTGCTTAGTTCGTAGCGAGGCGGTGAGGTGCAGGTAGGTAGAGGGCCAAATCTCCGCCGCGCACCCCAGTGTTCGAATCTAGAGGGTCTGCTAGAACCCGAAATCCGATAGAGATCTATATCTCCGTAATAGATAAATGGATCTCGTCTACATCATTTCATCGTTCTTATTGCATTACTCCGTTTTCTCATGAACTTAATACACTAGATGCATGCTGGATAGCGGTCGATGTGTGGAGTAATAGTAGTAGATGCAGGCAGGAGTCGGTCTACTAGTCTTGGATGTGGTGCCTATATAATGATGCATGGATATTGTCATGATTATTTGAAGTTCTATAAATTGCCCAATAGTAATTTTTTCCAACCATTTGCTATTTATCTCGAGAGAAGCCACTAGTGAAACCGATGGCCCCCGGATGACTTTTCATCATATTTGCCTTTGCGATCTATTTTCCCTTGCATTTATTTTTAGATCTATTAAACCAAAAATACAAAAATACCTTGCTGCAATTTATTTGTTCTGCAATATATTTATCCTATCTACCACTTTTTACCTCATGTTATTTGCCTATCTTGAGGCGCCGTACCCGGAACGGATTGACAACCCCTTGAACACGTCGGGTTGCGAGTATTTGTTATTTGTGTGCAGGTGTTGTTTACGTGGTGTGAGGAGTTTCTCCTACTGCTTTGATAACCTTGGTCTCATCACCGAGGGAAATCCTATTGTCGCTATACTGCATCATCCCTTCCTCTTTGGGAAATACCGATGTAATTCTAGCATACATCAAAAGGAATTTCTGGCGCCATTGCCGGGGATGATCTTCAACATCAACTAGGTTCCTAATCACAAATCTCATCTCCTTGCAATTTACATTATTTGCCATTTGCCTCTCGTTTACCTCTCCCCCACTTCACAAAAAACTGCCGTTTTATTCACCCTCTTTTTCCGTTCACCATTTTCTCGCCAAATCTATCCATGTTCTTGTTTCACTATGGCTAGTTTGAATGCTCCTCCTTTGTTACCAGACTTTGAAGTTCTATACTTCAAACAAAAACAAGGAGAAAATTTGAAAGATGCTTGGTACAGGCTTGTGGACTCTTATCGTGTTTGCAACCTAAAGGGAGATGCAAAAAATTTGCATAGAAATTTTTACGTAGGTTGGGCTTTGCATCATAGACAACACTTGGATTTTGCCGCAAAAGGAAAATTTATCGAGCTTGATGTCAATGCTGCCTATGAAATTTTGGAAGAAATTTTGGCGGTGCCACCACAAAACAAAGGGTTTTCTTTCACCCCAGAGGGAGTCCAAATTTTGGACAAGCTCGGTGATTTTCATAAACATATGGTGGAATTACAAAAATATATTGAACCCCTCGAACATCTGAATGGTAGTATCAATCGTATGAACACTTTGATTTCTCTTTGCAATAAACGGTTGGATATTTTAGATCTCAAGATGCTTTATTTGTCGGAAAATTTAGGGAAGCGCAAAGAGCCTCCCAAGTTTGAAAAGACCCTTACTAAAGTGGCGAAGATAATAGAAGGCAACACTTAGATCCTACACGTTATGCCTAGCTAAGGGCGTAAAACGATAGCACTTGTTGGGAGGCAACCCAATGAATAAATTTTATTTTTGCTTTTTGCTTTCTATTCTTGTGTGTTAACACAATTATACTATTTTTATGATTGTTTTTTGTATTTTAATTAGTGTTTGTGCCAAGCAAGACCTTCGGGAAGACTTGGGTGAAAGTTTATTTGATCTTGCTGAAAAACAAAAACTTTTGCGCTCACGAGATTATTTGTCATTTTTAACAGAAGAGTGCTTTTAAGTGTATTATTTTTGCAGAGGATTAATAGGCAAATTCCTCACGTCCAAGAGTTTATTTAATAATTTTTTGAGTTATAGAAGTATTCGAAATTTTCAAATTAATACAGACTGTTCTGTTTTTGGCAGATTCTGTTTTCTTTGCGTTGTGTGCTTATTTTTGATGATTCTATGGTTTTCTTTGATGAGTTTTTGCCATAGAAAAGTTAGAATAAATTAGATATAATGCATAAAAATAATAATAGGTTTGCCACAGTACTTATAGTAGTGATTTGGTTTCTTATACTAACGGATCTCATGAAGGTTTTGTTTGAGTTTTGTGTGATTGAAGTTTTCAAGTTTTGGGTTATCTTACGATGGATGAACGAATAAGCATAAGCAAAAAGCTAAGCTTGGGGATGCTCGAGGCACCCCAAGATAATATTCAAAGAAGTATCAAGCAACTAAGCTTAGGGATGCCCCCAAGTGGCATCCCCGCTTTCTTCTAACGACCATCAGTATTTTACTTGAAACTATATTTTTATTTGTCACATGATATGAGTTTTGCTTGGAGCGTATTGTATCATATGAGTCTTTGCTTGTTTTTCTTTGTGTTTTAAGTGTTAAATCCTTGCTGGACACACCCTTTTGGGAGAGCCGAAAATTATGCTATGCTTGCTCCTATGCTTCACTTAAATTTTTAGAGCCATGGATTTCCTCTAGTACTTCATGTATATCTTTTTGAGCATAGTGTGCGTTGTTAATTTTGAAGAAATGCTCTCATGCTTCACTTAGATTTATTTGGTAGTTAGTATATTTTTAAGAAATTCTCTCTTGCTTCACTTAGATTATTTTGAGAGAAAGAAAAAAATATGCTCATGATCTTCACTTATATTTGTTTGAGCTTATCAAAAGCAACACATTAAAATAGTCCCAAAGTGATAGATATCCAAGGAGGATATAATAAAAACTTTCATGAAGATCATTGAACAAAATAAACTTGATTCTTAGTAATGATTTTGAGATATGAAGATATGATATGTGAGTCATGTTGATGAGTAATTGTGCTTTAGTAAGAATATTGATGTTAAGGTTTGTGATTCCCTACGCAAGCAAGAAAGTCAATAGTTATGCAATGAAATTTATATCCTACTTATGGTGCATTATTCAGTGTTACTCATGCTTAATGCTTGGGTACGAGATTTTTCACTTGTTGGTTGGTGGCTTCTCAATCTTTTTGCTAGCCTTCATTTTGCACTAAGTATGATCACTACTTGTGCATCCAAAACCCTTTAAACCAGTTTTGCCATACGAGTCCACTATACCTACCTATATGCGGTATTTCCATGCCATTCTAAGAAAATTTGCATGTGCCATCTCTAATGTTCAAAATAAATTTCTCTTTTGTGTGCTCTACTACTCACGAGGCGGTAAAGGGTAGCCAATATTTTCCATGCTAGATGTATTATTCTCATGATGAGTGTTTATCACCTGTCATTGCACGAGAGTAAGGCAAAGGTACTAGGGATGCCTAGTCCCGAAATGAATATTGAATTTACTTTATGTTGTCAAATAATAAATTCCTTGGAAAGTGTTGGTATGGATGGCACCCGTGGATACGGTTAGCCATGGAAAGTGAAAGTTATGGTGGAAAAAGGAATAAACTTCATTTTCTACTTGGGAACCGCCTATGATGTATCTAGCATGGAAAGTGTTGGGGTGCTCCAAGTCGTTTTCGTTGGTAGGAAAAGTATGCCTCTCAAAAATAATTTTTATCTTTCAAATTAAGTTTAGCTCTGGCACCTCTACAAATCACTACTTCCCTCCATGAAGGGCCTTTCTTTTACTTATGCAATTTTCATTTTGAATTTGAGTCTCCATCTTCTCTTATAAAGAACCAACTAAGGCGCACTATGATCGTATTTGAGCATTGGGTATAGCTAATATTCGAGTGTGTTTCATGAATGGATCAATGATTGAGCATGATTGGCTAGGGATAACTTGCTTTAGTGTTGATATTTTGAAAGACATGGTTGCTTGTTGGTATGCTTGAGTATTAAAGTCTTCTTGTCAAAACTAGGCTATTGCTTTGAATCATATAAAAGTCCATATGTCCATGCTATAAACAAAAGAATAAGATGAACATGTTAGGCAGCATTCTGCTACCTCTTGAGCACTGCGTTGGATTTCCCCGAAGAGGAGAGGATGAAGCAGTAAAGTAGCGTAAGTATTTCCCTCAGTTTTTGAGAACCAAGGTATCAATCCAGTAGGAGATCACGCACAAGTACCTCATACCTACACAAAACGATAGCAACTCGCAACCAACGCTTAGGGGTTGTCAATCCCTTCACGATCACTTACGAGAGTGAGATCTGATAGAGATGATAAATAATATTTTTGGTATTTTTGATAGATAGATGCAAAGTAAAAAGTAAAAGGCAAAGGCAAAACAAAGCAAGTAAATAAAGTAATGGAGATTGATATGATGAGAATAGACCCGGGGGCCATAGGTTTCACTAGTGGCTTCTCTCAAGAGCATAAGTATTCTATGGTGGGTGAACAAATTACTGTTGAGAAATTGATAGAAAAGCGAATAATTATGAGATTATCTAGGTATGATCATCTATATAGGCATCACGTCCAAGACAAGTAGATCGAAACCATTCTGCATCTACTACTATTACTCCACTCATCGACTGCTATCCAGCATGCATCTAGAGTATTAAGTAAAACAGAGTAACGCCTTAAGCAAGATGACATGATGTAGAGGGATAAATTCATGCAATATGATAAAAAAACCATCTTGTTATCCTCGATGGCAACAATACAATATGTGCCTTGCAACTCTTTCTGTCACTGAGGAAGGACACCGCAAGATTGAACCCAAAGCTAAACACTTCTCCCATTGCAAGAACTACCAATCTAGTTGGCCAAACCAAATGGATAATTCGAAGAGACTTGTAAAGATAACTCAATCATACATAAAAGAATTCAGAGAAGAATCAAATATTATTCATAGATAAGCTGGATCATAAACCCACAATTCATTGGTCTAAACAAACACACCGCAAAAAGAAGATTACATCGAATAGTCTCCACAAGAGAGGGGGAGAACATTGTATTGAGATCCAAAAAGAGAGAAGAAGCCATCTACCTAATAACTATGGACCCGAAGGTCTGAAGTAAACTACTCACACTTCATCGGAGAGGCTATGGTGTTGATGTAGAAGCCCTCCGTGGTAGATGCCCTCTCCGGCGGAGCTCCGGAACAGGCCCCAAGATGGGATCTCGCAGATACAGAAGGTTGCGGCGGTGGAATTAGGTTTTTGGATCCGTATCTGATCTGATGGGGGTACGTAGGTATATATAGGAGGAAGGAGTACGTCGGTGGAGTAACAAAGGGCCCACGAGGCAGGGGGCGCGCCCAGGGGGGCGCGCCCTCCACCCTCGTGGCCTCCTCGGAAACTTCTTGGAGTAGGGTCCAAGTCTCCTGGATCACGTTCAGTGAGGAAATCACGTTCCCGAAGGTTTTATTCTGTTTGGACTCCGTTTGATATTTTGTTTCTTCGAAATACTGAAATAGGAAAAAAACAGCAATTCTGGGTTGGGCCTCTCGTTAATAGGTTAGTCCCAAAAATAATATAAAAGTGGAAAATAAAGCCGAATATAGTCCAAAGTAGCATGGAGTAATCAAAAATTATAGATACGTTTGAGACATATCACAATCCACATAAAAAATTCTGTTTTGATCATTTACCTACTCGAGGACGAGCAGGAATTAAGCTTGGGGTTGCTGATACGTCTCCAACTTATCTATAATTTTTTATTGTTACATGTTTTTATATTATAATTCTTGGATGTTTTACAATCATTTTATAGTCAATTTATATCACTTTTTGGTACTAACCTATTGACATAGTGCCCAGTGCCAGTTGCTGGTTTCTGCATGTTTTTTACATCGCAGGAAATCAACATCAAATGGAGTCCAAATGCAAAGAAACTCCTGGAGGATTTTTTTGGCCAAAAGAAAGTTAGTGGGCCAAGGAAGCACCTGGGGGCTCCTTGAGGGGAGCAGCACGCACCAGAGTGCGCCAGGGGGCCCAGACACGCCCTGGTGGGTTGTGCCCACCTCGGGTGCCCCCTGAACCGCCTCTTTGCTCTATAAATACCCCAATATTCCAAAAATCCTAGGGGAGTCGGCAAAAATCAATTCCAGCCGCCACAGAGTCCAGAACTACCAGATCCAATCTAGACAGCATCATGGAGGGGTTCACCACTTCCATTGGTGCCTCTCCTATGATGCGTGAGTAGTTCTTTGTAGACCTACTGGTCCATAGTTAGTAGCTAGATGGCTTCCTCTCTCTCTCTCTCTCTCTCTCTCTCTCTCTTGATTATCAATACAATGGTCTCTTGGAGATCCATATGATGTAAGTCTTTTGCCGGTGTGTTTGTTGGGATCCGATGAACTTTGAGTTTCTGATCAGATCTATGTTTTTATCCAAGAAAGTTATTTGAGTTTTCTTAGATCTCTTATATGCATGATTGCTTATAGCCTCGTATTTCTTCTCCGATATTTGGTTTTTTTTGGCCAACTTGATCTATTTAGCTTGCAATGGGAAGAGGTGCTTTGTAGTGGGTTCGATCTTACGATGCTTGATCCCAGTGACAGAAGGGGAACCGACACGTATGTATTGTTGCTACTAAGGATAACAAGATGAGATCTCTAGATCTGCAATAGATAAATGGATCTCGTCTACATCATGTCATTGCTCTTATTGCACTACCCCAATTTCTCATGCACTTAATACACTAGATGCATGCTGGATAGCAGTCGATGTGTGGAGTAATAGTAGGAGATGCAGGCAGGAGTCGGTCTACTAATCTTGGACGTGATGCCTATATAATGACCATTGCTTGGATATTGTCATGATTATTTGAAGTTCTATCAATTGCCTAACAGTAATTGTTTTCCCACCGTTTGCTATTTTTCTCGAGAGAAGCCACTAGTGAAACCTACGGCCATTGGCTCTCTTTTCGTCATATTTGCCTTTGTGATCTATTTTCCCTTGCATTTATTTTCAGATCAATTAAACCAAAAATACAAAAATACCTATCTGCAATTTAATTGTTCTGCAATCTATTTATCCTATCTACCACTTTTTACCTCACGTTATTTGCTTATCTTGAGGCACCGTACCCGGAACGGATTGACAACCCCTTTAACACGTCGGGTTGCGAGTATTTGTTATTTGTGTGCAGGTGTTGTTTACATGGTGTGAGGAGGTTCTCCTACTGGTTTGATAACCTTGGTCTTATCACTGAGGGAAATACCTACCGTCGCTATACTGCATCATCCCTTCCTCTTTGGGGAAATACCGACGTAGTTCTAGCAGACATCATGGTCATCGAAGGTGGTTCCTCCTTCACCACTCCCGATAACGATGTTGTCGTGCAACTTCTCAAGAGTGGACCTCGATGGTGATTCCTCTTAGGTTCACCTTGATGACTACATCAGGTGGAATTCCATCAAGGATGATTCCTCATGGTTCCCCCTTGGTGTTTTAGACACACGGTTACTCTGGCTTTACCACATAACCATGATACTAAAGTCGGGTCGGCCCTGACCCGCGGGATCATATTTGTGAGTGATGTGGAGTCGGGTTGACCTGGAAGGTGCCTGCGAGATAACTACATGGTGTAGCCAGGCATTCTTAGCCCTTGCCTCAAGTCCACGAGACGGGGCGACAGGGTCACATCGATCATGAGTCTCTGCTCATTACCGTGCGCTCCTAATTCACTAACGGTTTGGATATTTGATCCGAGTAGGCCTCTGGCCTTTTTCCCACTAACCACCACGCGGGAATAAGTATGGGCACTCTGCGTTGTATGTATTAGCCGAAAGCTCAGCGGACATCAGTGATGGAGCGGCGCGCGCCGGCTTGGACTGCGTAAGCACCTGCCTTTTTAAGGAGGTAGCTAGGTCTGCTCACCGGCCGCGTATGCAACATGCAAGAGAGCAAAGGAAAATGGGCCCAAGACCCCTTCGCGCTTAGGATGTAGACCATCGTGCTGGCCTCTCTGAAGAGCCTAGGTAGGGCTGTGGTGTGTTGATCGGCTGAGTCCGGTCATGACCTGATGGTGTGTCTGGCCGGAGTTGATCGAGCGTGTTGGGTAAGTTGGTGTGCCCCTGCAGGGAAGTATTATCTATTCGAATAGCTGCTACGTCTTGAGCATGCGTTGGTTTTCCTTGAAGAGGAAAGGGTGATGCAGCAAAGTAGCATAAGAATTTCCCTCAGTTTTTGAGAACCAAGGTATCAATCCAGTAGGAGGCTCCTCAAAAGTCCCACGCACCTACACAAACAAACAAGAACCTCGCAACCAACGCAATAAAGGGTTGTCAATCCCTTCACGGCCACTTGCGAAAGTGAGATCCGATAGAAATAATATGATAAGATAAATAGTTTTGGTATTTTTATGATATAGATTGGAAAAGTAAAGATGCAAATCAAAGTAGATGGTAAACTTATATGATAAAAGATGGACCCGGGGTCCATAGGTTTCACTAGTGGCTTCTCTCAAGATAGCATAAGTATTACGGTGGGTGAACAAATTACTGCCGAGCAATTGATAGAAAAGCGAATAATTATGAGATTATCTAGGGATGATCATGTATATAGGCATCACGTCTGTGACAAGTAGACCGACTCCTGCCTGCATCTACTACTATTACTCCACACATCGACCGACTCCTGCCTGCATCTGGAGTTTTAAGTTCATAAAGAATAGAGTAACGCATTAAGAAAGATGACATGATGTAGAGGGATAAACTCATGCAATATGATACAAACCCCATGTTTTTATCCTCGATGGCAACAATACAATATGTGCCTTGCTTCCCCTTCTGTCACTTGGAAAGGACACCGCAAGATTGAACCCAAAGCTAAGCACTTCTCCCATTGCAAGAAAGATCAATCTAGTAGGCCAAACCAAACTGATAATTCGAAGAGACTTGGAAAGATAACTTAATCACACATAAAAGAATTCAGAGGAGATTCAAATATTTCTCATAGATAAACTTGATCATAAACCCACAATTCATCGGATCTCGACAAACACACCGCAAAAAGAGTTACATCGAATTGATCTCCAAGAAGATCGAGAGGAAATTTGTATTGAGATTCAAAGAGAGAGAAGAAGCCACTCACAACTCATCGGAAGGGCCATGGAGATGATGTTGATGCCCTCTGTGGTCGATTCCCCCTCCGGCGAAGCGTCGGCGAAGGCTCCAAGATGGGATCTCGCGGATACAAAAGGTTGTGGCGGTGGAAATAGTTTTTCGTGGTGCTCTTGATGTTTTCAGGGTACATGGGTATATATAGGAGGAAGAAGTAGGTCAGTGCACGCTTGAGGGGCCCATGAGGGTGGGGGGTGCGGCCACCCCTAGGAGGCGCGTCGGGCACCCTCGTGGCCGCCTCCTATGTTGCTTGACATCCACTCCAAGTCCCCTGGACTACGTTTGTTCCAAAAAGATCGCTCCTGAAGGTTTCATTCCGTTTAGACTCCGTTTGATATTCCTTTTCTTCGAAACACTGAAATAGGCAAAAAAACAGCAATTCCGGCTGGGCCTCCGGTTAGTAGGTTAGTCCCAAAAATGATATAAAAGTGTAAAGTAAAGCCCATAAACATCCAAAATGGGTAATATAACAGCATGGAACAATCAAAAATTATAGATACGTTGGAGACGTATCAAGCATCCCTAAACTTAATTTCTGCTCGCCCTCGAGTAGGTAAATGATATAAACAAATTTTTTGATGTGGAATGCTACCTAGCATAATTCTCAATGTAATTTTCTTTATTGTGGCATGAATGTTCAGATTAAAATGATTCAAAATAAAAGTTCATATTGACATAAGAAATAGTAATACTTCAAGCATACTAACAAAGCAATCATGTCTTCTCAAAGTAACATGTCTAAAGAAAGTTCATCCCTACAAAATCATATAGTTTGGTCATGCTTCATTTTCGTCACACAAAAATGCTCTCGTCTTGCACACCCCGGATGACAAGCCAAGCAATTGTTTCATACTTTAGTAATCTCAAACTTTTTTCAACTTTCACGCAATACATGAGCGTGAGCCATGGATATAGCACTATGGGTGGAATAGAATATGATGAGGGAGGTTGTGTGGAGAAGACAAAAAAGGAGAAAGCCTCACATTGACGAGGATAATCAATGGGCTATGGAGATGACCATCAATTGATGTCAACATGTGGAGTAGGGATTGCCATGCAACGGATGCACAAGAACTATAAATGTAAGAAAGCTCAACAAAAGAAACTAAGTGGGTGTGCATCCAACTTGCTTGCTCATGAAGACCTAGGGCATTTTGAGGAAGCCCATCGTAGGAATATACAAGCCAAGTTCTATAATGAAAAATTCCCACTAGTATATGAAAGTGACAACATAAAAGACTTTCTATATGAAGAACATGGTGCTACTTTGAAGCACAAGTGTGGAGAAGGATAGTAACATTGCCCCCTTTTTATTTTCTTTTTTTCTTTTTTTTTCTTTTTGGGCCTTCCTTTTTTGGCCTTTCTATTTTTTTCTTTTTTTATTTTGGCCTTTCTTTTTTTCTTTTGGCCTTTCCTTTTTTTATTTGGGGACAATGCTCTAATAATGATCATCACACTTCTATTTATTTACAACTCATGAATTACAACTCAAAACTAGAACAAGATATGACTCTATATGAATGCCTCTGGCAGTGTACCAGGATGGGCAATGAATCAAGAGTGGCATGTATGAAAATTTATGCATGGTGGCTTTGCCACAAATACGATGTCAACTACATGATCATGCAAGGCAATATGACAATGATGATGCGTGTCATGATAAACGGAATGGTGTAAAGTTGCATGGCAATATATCTCGGAATGGCTATGGAAATGCCATAATAGGTAGGTATGGTGGCTGTTTTGAGGAAGATATAAGGAGGTTTATGTGTGATGGAGCGTATTGTATCACGGAGTTTGGATGCATTGGCTAAGTTTGCACCAACTCTCAAGGTGAGAAAGGGCAATGCACGGTATCGAAGAGGCTAGCAATGATGGAAGGGTAAGAGTGCGTATAATCCATGGACTCAACATTAGTCATAAAGAACTCATATAATTATTGCAAAAATCTACAAGTCATCAAAAACCAAGCACTACGCGCATGCTCCTAGGGGGATAGATTGGTAGGAAAATATCATCGCTCGTCCCCGACCGCCACTCATAAGGATGACAATCTAAGAACACCTCATGTTTCAAATTTTGTACACAACTTTTACCATACGTGCATGCTACGGGACTTGCCAACTTCAACACAAGCATTCTATAAATTCACAATTACCCAACTAGCATTACTCTAATATCACCACCTCCATATCTCAAAACAATTATCAAGTATCAAATTGATCATAGCATCGAATTCACTTCCTATGATAGTTTTTATTATACCCAACTTGGATGCCCATCATTCTAGGACCAATTTTATAACCATAGCAAATACCATGTTGTTCTAAGAGATTGTCAAAATAATATAAGTGAATCATGAGAGATTAACAATTTCTACAAAATCAAGCCACCGCCGTGCTCTAAAAGATTTAAGTGAAGCGCTAGAGCAAAACTATCTAGCTCAAAAGATATAAGTGAAGCACATAGATTATTCTAATAAATTCCAATCAAGTGGGTTTCTCCAGGAAGGTTTGTACAGCAAGGATTATTGTGGTAAACTAAAAATCAAAGACTAATATCATACAAGACGCTCCAAGCAAAACACATATCATGTGGCGAATAAAAATATAGCTCCAAGTAAAGTTACCGATACACGAAGATGAAAGAGGGGATGCCTTCCGGGGCATCCCCAAGCTTAGGCTTTTGGTTATCCTTGAATATATTGGGGTTCCATGGGCATAGCCAAGCTTAGGATCTTGCCACTCCTCATTCCATACTCCATCAAATCTTTACCCAAAACTTGAAAACTTCACAACACAAAACTCAACTAGAAATCTCATAAGCTCCATTAGTGCAAGAAAGAAAAACCACCACATAAGTTGCTGTAATGAACTCATTCTTTATTTATATTGGTGTTAATCCTACTTTATTCCAACTTCTCTATGGTTCATACCCCTTTATACTAGCCATAGATGCATCAAAATAAGCAAACAACACACGAAAAATAGAATCTGTCAAAAACAGAACAGTCTGTAGCAATCTGTAACTTCTGAATACTTATGTAACTCTAAACATCCTACCAAAATAGGAAGTCCTGGGAAATTTATCTATTGATCTACTGCAAAAGGAATCAATTCAAAATCACGTTTCTGTGGTTTATTAAAATTATTCTCGTGCGCACAAACGTTTCTGTTTTTCAGCAAAATCAAATTAACTATCACCGTAGGTTATCCTATAGGTTCTACTTGGCACAAACACTAATTAAAACATAAAACCACATATAAACAGAAGCTAGATGAATTATTTTATTACTAAACAGAAGCAAAAGGCAAGAAACAACAATAAAATTGGGTTGCCTCCCAACAAGCGCTATCGTTTAACGCCCCTAACTAGGCATTGATAATTTTAATGATGCTCACATGAAAGACAAGAATTGAAGCACAAAGAGAGCATCATGAAACACGTGACAAACACATCTAAGTCTAACATACTTCCTATGCATAGGAATATTATAAGCAAACAAATTTGCAAGGCAAGCAAAAACTAGCATATGCAAGGAAGAAGAAAGAGACGATAGCAATCTCAACATAACAAGAGGTAATTTAGTAACATGAAAGTTTCTACCACCATATTTTTCCTCTCTCATAATAATTACATGTAGCATCATAGGAAAATTTAACACTATAGCTATCACATAACATATTCTCAACACGATCCACATGCATGCAAAGTTGACACTCTTCCAAAATAGTGGGATTAACATTAACTAAAGTCATGACCTCTCCCAACCCACTTTTATCAAAAATTTCTTAAGATTGAACATTTTCCAAATATGTGGGATCTAAAGTTGACACTCTTCCAAACCCACTTTCAATATTATTTCAAACACTATTATCCATCTCATATTCATCATGGGGCTTAAATAAATTTTCAATATCATACGAAGCATCACCCCAATCATGATCATTGCAACAAGTAGTAGACATAGCAAAACTAGCATCCCCAAGCTTAGGGTTTTGCATATTTTTAGCACAATTGACATTAATAGAATTTATAATAAAATCATTTCAATCATGATTTTCATTCAAGGAGCTATCATGAATCTCTTCATAAATTTCTTCATCACAATTTTTAGATTCACGAATTTCAAGCAAAACCTCCTAAAGATAATCTAGTGCACACAACTCACTAGCAATTGCTTCAACATAATTGAATCTCTTAAAAATATTAGCAAGTGGATGAGTATCCATAAACTTCTAGCAAGCAAAGATGCAAGCAAAAGGAAGGCACATGGAGACACAAGCAAACATAAGATCGAACGGAAGAAGGGCGAATAAAACGGCAAGGGTGAAGTGGGGAGAGGAAAACGAGAGGCAAATGGAAAATAACGTAATGCGAGGGAGATGAGTTTGTGATGGGTACTTGGTATGTCTTGATTTGAGCGAAGACCTCCCCGGCAACGGTGCCAGAAATCCTTCTTGCTACATCTTGAGCTTGCGTTGGTTTTCCTTGAAGAGGAAAGGGTGATGCAGCAAAGTAGCGTAAGTATTTCCCTTAGTTTTTGAGAACCAAGGTATCAATCCAGTAGGAGGCTCATCCAAAGTCCCACACACCTACACAAACAAAAAAGAACCTCGCAACCAACGCAATAAAGGGGTTGTCAATCCCTTCACGGCCACTTGCAAAAGTGAGATCTGGTAGAGATAATATGATAAGATAAATAGTTTTGGTATTTTTATGATATAGATTGGAAAAGTAAAGATGCAAATCAAAGTAGATGGTAAACTTATATGATAAAATTTGGACCCGGGGGCCATAGGTTTCACTAGTGGCTACTCTCAAGATAGCATAAGTATTATAGTGGGTGAACAAATTACTGCCGAGCAATTGATAGAAAAGCGAATAATTATGAGATTATCTAGGCATGATCATGTATATAGGCATCACGTCTGTGACAAGTAGACCGGCTCCTGCCTGCATCTACTACTATTACTCCACACATCGACCGACTCCTGCCTGCATCGAGAGTATTAAGTTCATAAAGAACAGAGTAACGCATTAAGAAAGATGACATGATGTAGAGGGATACTCATGCAATATGATATAAACCCCATCTTTTTATCCTCGATGGCAACAATACAATATGCGCCTTGCTGCCCCTGCTGTCACTGGGAAAGGACACCGCAAGATTGAACCCAAAGCTAAGCACTTCTCCCATTGCTAGAAAGATCAATCTAGTAGGCCAAACCAAACTGATAATTCGAAGAGACTTGCAAAGATAACTTAATCACACATAAAAGAATCCAGAGGAGATTCAAATATTTCTCATAGATAAACTTGATCATAAACCCACAATTCATCGGATCTCGACAAACACACCGCAAAAAGAGTTACATCAAATTGATCTCCAAGAAGATCAAGAAGAACTTTGTATTGATATTCAAAGAGAGAGAAGAAGCCATCTAGCTAACCCGAATGTCTATGGTAAACTACTCACAACTCATCGGAAGGGCCTTGGAGATAATGTAGAGGCCCTCCGTGGTTGATTCCCCCTCCGGTGGAGCGCCGGCAAAGGCTCCAAGATGGGATCTCGCGGATACAGAAGGTTGCAGTGGTGGAAATAGTTTTTCGTGGTGCTCCTGATGTTTTCAAGGTACGTGGGTATATATAGGAGGAAGAAGTAGGTCGGTAAATGCTCAAGGGGCCCACGAGGGTGGGGGCGTGCCCACCCCTATGGGGCACGATGGGTACCCTCGTGGCCGACTCCTGTGTTGCTTGACGTCCACTCCAAGTCCCCTGGATCACGTTTGTTCCAAAAAGATCGCTCCATAAGGTTTCATTCCGTTTGGACTCCGTTTAATATTCTTTTTCTTCGAAGCACTAAAATAGGCAAAAAAACAGCAATTCGGGTTGGGCCTCCGGTTAGTAGGTTAGTCCCAAAAAATATATAATAATGTAAAGTAAAGCCCATAAGCATCCAAAACGGGTAATATAATAGCATGGAACAGTCAAAATTTATAGATACAATGGAGACGTATCAATAGACGGGTCCACGGGAACGGACACTTGGAGTTGTATCCCGATCGATACAACTATAACTAGATACTGAATGCTGAGGCATGTATTAGATATGTGGCTCCGAGATTGCTTTCCCGCAGGGAGTCAGGGAAGGATCATTGGGAGTTATTTCTACAACATGTTTGTTAAATATAAACTGCTATTCTATACTCTTCTGATTGCTGCAAGATGCTTGGAGCTGCTTGAAGATGCTAGTCTTTGATAGGCTAGGTTTTCCTCTTCTCTTCTGGCATTCTGTAGTTCATTCCACATATACCACCCATTTCATTGATACCGATGCATATGTAGTGTAGATCCTTGCTTGCGAGTACTTTGGATGAGTACTCATGGTTGCTTTGCTCCCCTTTTTCCACCTCTTTCCATTCTTCTCGAATGCTGCAACCAGATGGTGGAGCCCAAGATCCAGACGCCATCTTCGATGACGACTGCTACTAGCTGACAATGCCTACTTCTACGTGGAGGCCGCCGATGACCAGGAGTAGTTAGGAGGATCCCAGGCAGGAGTAATTGCCTTTTCGATCGTTGATACTTTTATGCTAGCCTTCTTAAGGAAAACTTGTTTAACTCATGTCTATACTCAGATAATGTTGCTTCCGCTAACTCATTTGTATTCCAGCTTACGTATTCGAGCCCTCGAGGCCCCTGGCTTGTAATGTAATGCTTGTATTATTTTAATTTGTGTCTAGAGTTGTGTTGTGATATCTTCCCGTGAGTCCCTGATCTTGATTGTACACATTTTCATGTATGATTAGTGCATGATTGAATCAGGGGTGTCGGATATCGGGTTCTGGCAAAACCCTTAAGGTTCGAACACTAGGGTGCGCACTGAAGTTTTCCCCCTACTGAATCTCGCTCTTAGCCTCGCCGCGATCCCTAAGCTTAGCTAGATGAACTCACAGCACAAGAGACACAAGATTTATACAGGTTCGGGCCATCGTTGTGGTGTAATACCCTACTCTTGTGTGTGGTGTGGTGGATTGCCTCTTGGGCTGATGATGAACAGTAAAAGGGAAGAACAGCCTCCTGAGGAGAGGTGTTCTTGTGCTTGGTGGGTCGCTTGGGCAGGAATTGATCCGTCCCTTCTACTGTGGTGGCTAGCCCTATTTATAGAGGCCCTGGTCCTCTCCCCAAATATTGAGAGGGAAGGGGTCCAACAACGGCCATTTCGAAAGGGGACGGCTAGTACAAGCTATCCTGACTAAAGCTGGTCTTCGCCTGTCAAAGGCGCTGGTGATGATGCCATCTAGGGCTCCACGATGACCTCCGTCCGACCGTCCTGCTGGTCTTGGTCTTGTTGCACCGATATGGAAACCTTTGCCTAATGCCTCGTTACTCCGCGCCTGCGCTTGCCCCCTTAGCACCAAAGGGGAAACGAGGACACTGTGCACGCTGGAGCCCACCTGGCGCCCGCCTGGCCTTGGTCGTCATGGCCTGCGTCAAGGGAACCTCGCGAGGTACCCCTTGACTTGATCTCTCCGTCCCCTCGTGAGCCTGCCTGGTGAGGCCACTCCTGAGGAGGCCTTGTGCCATCCGCCCCGCGAGGCTTGGCCCCTCTCGAGGGTCTTGAGTGTTGGTTGATGAAGACGGGCCGTACTGGGCCACTAGTTGAGCCATGCCACGGGCCACAGGCAGGCAAGTCTAGGGACCCTTGTTCCCAGAACGCCGACAGTAGCCCCCAGGCCCAAGGCGCGCTCGGACTTGGCTTAGCGGCGAAGCCAAAGGGTAAGGGCAGAGCGCCGTGGTCCCCAACAGCCTGCGGCCTTGGTCGACGCGTGGCGACTGATTGCACGTGGGTGTCTCCGCTTCCCCATGCTGCCTCGGCAACTGCCCGACTTGACGAGTCCCTGCTGCATGCAAAAAGGGTCATCATTACCTGTGATCATGGAGGTCAACGGTTGGCCTCCCTTGGGCTATAAATAAGGAGGGGTGAGAGCCCCCGTTACCCATCTCTTCTTGCTCCGCCTGCTTCTTCTTCCATGCTCCACTTCCAGTCTCGACACTAATGGCGCTAATCTGTAGATTCTCGGTCGAAGAGAAGGGGAAGGCTCCCCGGGACGGACTCGATCCGCTTCCGCCGAAGAAGAGGCCGTTCCACCGCCGCCGCGGTGAGGTCATGAGGCTGGAGATGACGAGGCTTTGGTGTGAGCGGCCACCTCCTGGGTACCCGCTACCCCAGTGCGCCCGATCCGAGGGCTCCGGAGAAAGGGACGGCGAGCGGCGCCGCCCGCGCCGCAGTCACGGTCGGCATGCCGTGGTAGCGCGCGCCGTCGCCCCTTGAGTCCACGCCGCGGACTCCTCTTGCGAGCTCGTGCTGCATGTGGCAATGCCTCCAAGCACCTGGATCCGCTTCCCTTCGTTCTTCTCCACCGAGGTGCCACCGAAGGGGTCTCTCGAGCTTGGCTGCAGCAAACCGATTGTGGTGCCCTGGCGACCGGAGCGGAGGTTGAAGTCGTTGCCTCGGGCAAGGTCTTCATGACCCGAGGCTGGGGCGAAGTCGCTCGGGTCTGTCGAACGGGGGGTGCCCTCGTGATTCATTTTGAATATGATGGCGCCTCCATGTTGTCCTTCAAGGTCTTCGACACGCAAGGTCGCCGCCTGGAGTGCTGCCCCGAAGGGGGCAGTTAGGACATCAACGCGGCAGGGGCTAGACCCGCAGTTCGCTCCTCCAGTGGCTCCTCCGGCAGCAGCAGCAGCGCTCGGGAGTCCAGCGACTCTCTCTAACGCTTCGTGACTCCTAAGACGAGTGACTGATAACCCACAAGTGTAGGGGATCGCAACAGCTTTCGAGGGTAAAGTATTCAACCCAAATTTATTGATTCGATGCAAGGGGAGCCAAAGAATATTATTGAGTATTAGCAGTTGAATTTTCAATTCAACCACACCTGGATAACTTAGTATCTGCAGCAAAGTATTTAGTAGCAAAGTAATATGATAGTAAAGGTAACAGTGGCAAAAGTAAAGATAATAGTTTTGTAGTAATTTTATCAGTAGCAACGGAAAAGTAAATAAGCGAAGCAAAAGATGTGAAAAGCTCGTAGGCATTGGATCAGTGATGGATAATTATGTCAGATGCGATTCCACATGTAATAGCTATAACATAGGGTGACACAGAACTAGCTCCAATTCATCAATGTAATGTAGGCATGTATTCCGAATATAGTCATACGTGCTTATGGAAAAGAACTTGCATGACATCTTTTGTCCTACCCTCCCGTGGCAGCGGGTCCTAGTGGAAACTAAGGGATATTAAGGCCTCTTTTAATAGAGAACCGGACCAAAGCATTAGCACATAGTGAATACATGAACTCCTCAAACTACGGTCATCACCGAAAAGTATCCCGATTATTGTCACTTCGGGGTTGTCGGATCATAACACATAATAGGTGACTATAGACTTGCAAGATAGGATCAAGAACACACATATATTCATGAAAATATAATAGGTTCAGATCTGAAATCATGGCACTCGGGCCCTAGTGACAAGCATTAAGCATAGCAAAGTCATACCAACATCAATCTCAGACCATAGTGGATACTAGGGATCAAACCCTAACAAAACTAACTTGATTACATGGTAAATCTCATCGAACCCATCACCGTCCAGCAAGCCTATGATGGAATCACTCACGCACGGCGGTGAGCATCATGAAATTGGTGATGGAGGATGGTTCATGATGACGACGGCGATGAATCCCCCTCTCCGGAGCCCCGAACGGACTCCAGATCAGCCCTCTCGAGAGAGATTAGGGCTTGGCGGCGGCTCCGTATCGTAAAACGCGATAAAACTTCCTCTCTGATTTTTTTTCTCCGCGAGACGGAATATATGGAGTTGGAGTTGAGGTCGGCGGAGCCTCAGGGGGCCCACGAGACAAGGGGCGCGCCCAGGGGGGTGGGCGCGCTCCCCACCCTCATGGACAGGGCGTGGGCCCCCTGGTCTTGATTCTTTCGCCAGTATTTTTTATATTTTCCGAAACTTTTCCTCCGTGGATTTTCAGGACATTCGAAGAACTTTTGTTTGCTGCACATAAAACAACATCATGGTAGTTCTGCTGAAAACAGCGTCAGTCCGGGTTAGTTTCATTCAAATCATGCAAGTTAGAGTCCAAAACAAGGGCAAAAGTGTTTGGAAAAGTAGATACATTGGAGACGTATCAACTCCCCCAAGCTTAAACCTTTGCTTGTCCTCAAGCAATTCAGTTGATAAACTAAAAGTGATAAAGAAAAAAAATTACAAACTCTATTTGCTTTTGTTGTTGTAAACATGCAAAGCCAGCATTCAGGTTTCAACAAATATTATGAACTAACCATACTCACAATAACACTTAGGTCTCACAATTACTCATATCAATGGCATAATCAGCTAGCAATCCATAATAATAAAGCTCGGATGACAACACTTTCTCAAAACAATCATAATATGATATAACAAGATGGTATCTCGCTAGCCCTTTCGGAGACCGCAAAACATAAATGCAAAGCACCTTTAAAGATCAAGGACTTACTAAACATTGTAATTCATGGTAAATGATATCCAGTCAAGTCATACACAATATAAACCAATAGTAATGAATGCAAATGACAGTGTGCTCTCTAGCGGGTGCTTTTTAATAAGAAGGTGAGGACTCAACATAAAAGTAAATAGATAGGCCCTTCGCAGAGGGAAGCAGGGATTTGTAGAGGTGCCAGAGCTTGATTTTAAAATAGAGATTGAATAACATTTTGAGTGGCATACTTTCACTATCAACGCAACAACTATGAGATGGTTGTATCTTCCATACTACATGCATTATAGGCAGTTCCCAAATAGAATGGTAAAAGTTTATACTCCCCCACCACCAACAAGCATCAATCCATGGCTTTCTCGAAACAACGAGTGCCTCCAACTAACAATAGCCCTGGGGGAGTTGTGTTTAATTATATTGATTTTCTTTGATCTTTTTGGATCATGGGACTGGGCATCCCGGTTACCGGCCCTTTCTCGTGAATGAGGAGCGGAGTCCACTCCTCTTGAGAATAACCCACCTAGCATGGAAGATATAGGCAGCCCTAGTTGAAACATGAGCTGCTAGAGCATACAAAACAGAATTTCATTTTAAGGTTTGGAGTTTGGCACATACAAATTTACTTGGAACGGCAGGTAAATACCGCATATAGGAAGGTATGGTGGACTCATATGGAATAACTTTGGGTTTTAAGGAGTTTGGATGCACAAGCAATATTCCCTCTTAGTACAGGTGAAGGCTAGCAAAAGACTGGGAAGCGACCAACTGAGAGAGCGACAACAGTCATGAACATGCATTAAAATTAATTCACACCGAATACAAACATGAGTAGGATATAATCCACCATGAACATAAATATCGTGAAGGCTATGTTGATTTGTTTCAACTACATGCGTGAACATGTGCCAAGTCGAGTCACTCAATTTATTCAAAGGAGGATACCATCCCATCATACCACATCATAATCATTCTAATAGCATGTTGGCACGCAAGGTAAAACCATTATAACTCATAGCTAATCAAGCATGGCACAAGCAACTATAATCTCTAAATGTTATTGCAAATATGTTTACTTCATAATAAGCTGAATCAGGAACGATGAACTCATCATATTTACAAAAACAAGAGAGGTCGAGTTCATACCAGCTTCTCGCATCTCAATCAGTCCATCATATATCATCATTATTGCCTTCCACTTGCACGACCGAACGATGTGTATAATAATAATAGTGCACGTGCATTGGACTAAGATGGAATCTGCAAGCATTCAACTCAACATAGAAGACAAAGTAATATGGGCTCTAAATTAAATAAACAATCATGCATATGAGAGCCACTAAACATTTTCAATATGGTTTTCTACTCTCGACCCCCAAAGGAAAGAAAAGAAAATAAAACTATTTACACGGAAAGCTCCCAACAAGTAAAAGAAGAACGAGAAATCTTTTTGGGTTTTCATTTTAATTTCTACTACAAGCATGGAAATTAAACTAACTAATTTTTTGGTTTTTATTAAGGTTTATCAAACACACAAGAAGAAAACTAGAAAAAGAAAATTAAGCTAGCATGGATAACACAATGAAAGAGTATGAGCACCGACGACTAGAATAGTGTGTGAACATGAATGTAAAGTCGGTTAGAAATACGTACTCCCCCAAGCTTAGGCTTTTGGCCTAAGTTGGTCTAATGCCACGGACCGTGGCTACTGTCCCCGGTGTACTGAGGGGTGTAATCAGGATACCATTGGCTGGCCGTCTCCTCCGGATCCCACTGGTAGGATGATGCTCGATAAGAGTCCAGTGTAGGTTCCAGCTCGAGCTCAGGTTCTGGAGTGATGCTTGGCCTCGATGAGCGTACACTGCTTCCGGTGTGACAAGAAAATTATCTGCAATCAAATCAAACAACAGAGGCGCAGGCAAAATAATAGTCTCATTATGTTTCTTATTAAATCTCAGGTTATACAAGAGAATCTTATCTTTGTTGTCAACAATGAACTCATGTGCTACCATGCTCTTGTAATCTAAAATGTAAGGAGGCAATTTTTCTCCTCTTTCTCATGGTGCCTAATAGGTATCTCAAAATGTCTAGCAAGACGTGCAGCATAGATACCTCCAAAGATGGGGCCTTTTGTATGATTCAGGCTTAGCCGTTTAGCAATGACGGCACCCATACTAAAACTATTATCTCCAAACAAGGCATGGTGAAGAATAATAATATCAGGAACATTGAAGTTTCCACTATTTCCACGACCAATCAAGCATCTACTAGCAAATATGGCAAAGTAGCGTAAAACAGGAAAGTGTATGCTAGAGATTCTCGCATCGGAACCCTTCTTTGGATCCCCTACAGTGATAGTGTTAACAAAGCCATCCACATCTTGACGATGTGGTTCATCTAGTTTTCCCTCAAAGGGTATCCTACATACTGAGGGAGTCCTGGATAAGGGGGTATCTGGACAGCCGGACTATATACTTTGGCTGTACTGTTGGACTATGAAGATACAAGATTGAAGACTTCGTCCCGTGTCCGGATGGGACTATCCTTTGTGTGGAAGGCAAGCTTGGCGATTCGGATGATAGATCTCCTTCTCTGTAACCGACTCTGTGTAACCCTAGCCCCCTCTGGTGTCTATATAAACCGGAGGGTTTAGTCTGTAGGACAAGAACAATCATAATCATAGGCTAGCTTCTAGGGTTTAGCCTCTATGATCTCGTGGTAGATCAACTCTTGTAATACTCATATCATCAAGATCAATCAAGCAGGAAGTAGGGTATTACCTCCATCGAGAGGGCCCGAACCTGGGTAAACATCGTGTCCCCAGTCTCCTATTACCATTAGCCTTAGACGCACAGTTCGGGACCCCCTACCCGAGATCCGCTGGTTTTGACACCGACATTGGTGCTTTCATTGAGAGTTCCTCTATGTCATCGCTGTAAGGCTCGATGGCTCCCTCAACCTTCAACAACGTATACCAGGGCGAGACTTTTCCCCCCAACAGATCTTCGTGTTCGGCGGCTTTGCACTGCGGGCGAACTCGCTTGGCCATCTGGAGCAGATCGACAGCTACGCCCTTGGCCATCAGGTCAGGTTCGGAAACTTGAATTACACAGCCGATATCCGCGGAGACTCGATATTCGATGGATTCGGGCCTACGTCAAGGGCGCCTAACAGTCACGACGAGCACGACTTAAATTTGTTGTCGGGCAGTATTCGGGATATCACCCCTGCAGCTGCGCCGGACCTAAATCCCAGGCAGATCGCGTCGTCCGAGGACGGGTGGATGGACCCTGCCATGGAGTCCGCTTGCTCTTCAGCGGTAGAGCTGAACACAGATTCCGCCATTAAGGGAATCTGCGTCACCGGACCCCCGGACTTGTGTCCAGACGTGGGTTCCGAACTGCGCACGCCCGGACCTACCGAGTCTGATTGGGCTCCAGTAATGGAGTTCACCGCCACGGATATCTTTCAGCACTCCCCCTTTGGCGAGGTGCTAAATAAATTAAAGTCTCTCTCTTTGTCAGAAGGCTCTTGGCCGAACTATGTCCGGCCCGAGTGGGATACGGACAACGAAGAAAATCGCCTCCCACCCACCACCCACTTCATAGCCACTGTCGATGACCTAATAGACATGCTTGATTTCGACTCCGACGACATCGACGGTATGGACGTCAATGCAAGGGACGACCTGGAACCACCGCCCACGGGGCGCTGGACCGCCACTTCATCATATGACATCTACATGGTGGACACGCCTAAGGAGGACAACGGTGACAAAAAGGACACAACGGAGGATAAACCCCCCGGACAAAAGCAAAAACGACGGTGCAGGCGCCGCTCTAAGTCGAGTCACAGTAAAAATAGCGATAACAGCGCAAGGAAAAATGACACTCTGGTTGACTCCAAAGGCAACAATATGAACCCAGTGATGGAGCAAGAAGAGCAAGGCCACGCTGAACAGACACCTGATAACAGTGATCCCTAGGGCCGAACTCATCAAACTGCCTCCGGAGAGGAGGACAATCCAATTGGCGATGCATTCATCATCCCGGAAAAACATTTGGAACAAGATAACCTCCGCAGAAGGCTTATGGCCACGGCGAGGAGCCTAAAGAAGCAGAATCAAAGGCTTAAAGCCGCACAGGATACGCTCAACCAAAGATGGAATAAGGTGCTAGACACTAAAGGAAAATGTGGCGACGATCGCCACACAAAGAGCTACCCAAAATGCAAGCTGCTGCCCGAATTCGATGATGAGGCTGCAGAGCCCATTCCGCCAAACAACAATATGGCCATTCGGCCGGACCAACCACTTCATGGCCGCGATAGAGCAGCCACTGATGCCGCACACGATTTACGTGAGCTCCTGGACAAAAAGGCCGGTGCGGCCAGGTCCATCTATGGATCCAGAGGACATGCTCCGACACGGGATTATGGTCACCAAAACAATCACACTGATCGAATACCAGTTCGGAATCAACACCGGACGCAACAACAGCCGAGAGCATGCCGCGACATGTCCAGATACAGAGTGGTTGTGCACCCTCTGTACTTCACTGATGAGGTGTTGGATCATGCATTTCCACAGGGATTCAAACCCGTGAACATAGAGGCGTATGACGGAACAACAGACCCTGGGGTCTGGATTTAAGATTTTATCCTCCACATCCACATGGCTCGTGGGGATGACCTCCACGCCATCAAATACCTTCCCCTCAAGTTGAAAGGGCCAGCTCGGCACTGGTTGAAAAGCCTCCCCAAAAATTCAATTGGAAGCTGGGAGGAACTTGAGGATGCTTTCAGGGCCAATTTTCAAGGGACCTATGTCCGACCTTCGGACGTAGACAATTTAATTTACATAATACAACAACCCGGAGAGTCAGCCCGCAAGCTTTGGAACAGATTTCTCACTAAAAAGAATCAAATTGTCGACTATCCGGATACCGAAGCCCTAGCAGCCTTTAAGCACAGTATCCGGGACGAGTGGCTGGCCAGACACCTCGGCTAAGAAAAGCCAAGGACGATGGCGGCCTTAACAAGCCTTATGACCCGCTTTTGTGTGGGCGAGATAGCTGGTTGGCCCGTAGAGGCACCAGTGACCCAGGCACATCCGAAATTCGAGATGGCAACGGGAAGCCACTGCGCAATAAGAACAAGCGTTGGAACAATGAAGAAAGTCTGGACAACACGGCGGTCAACGCCGGATTCAGGGGCTCTTGACCCGGTCAAAGAAAGAAGCCATTTAAGGGCAGCAAAGAAGGACCGTTCGGCCTGAATAAAGTCTTGGATAGATTGTGCTGAATCCATGGAACCCCCGAAAAACCTTAAAATCACACTCACAGAGAATCTTGGGTCTTCAAGCAGGCCGGCAAGTTAAACGCCGAACACAAAGGAAGGGAAACGCCAAGCGAAGACGAGGATGAGCCTCGCCAGCTAAACACTGGGGGACAGAGAAAATTCCCACCAGAAGTCAAAACAGTAAACATGGTCTAGCAACTCACATAAGAGTCTGTTGCCCCCAAATTCAACACCTGGTCGGCCTGCCCGATCACCTTTGATCACAGGGACCACCCGGCCAGTATCCGGCATGGAGGATTGGCTGCCTTGGTGCTCGACCCAATAATTGACGGATACCATCTCACTCGAGTCCTAATGGACGGCGGTAGTAGTCTTAATCTAATATATCAAGACACCGTCTGCAAGATGGGGATAGACCCATCCAGAATAAGCCAAAGTAACACCACCTTTAAAGGAGTGAAACCAGGCATCGAGGCCCGCTGCTGGGGCTCCCTCGTATTAGAGGTGACATTCGGTTCTCCCGACAACTTCAGAAGCGAGGAACTACTCCTCGACATCGCTCTCTTTAGCAGCGGTTATCATGCATTACTCGGAAGAACGGCCTTCGCTTGCCTTAACGTAGTACCGAACTACGCCTGCCTTAAACTTAAGATGCCCGCTCCATGTGGCGTCATAACTGTTAGTGGAAACACAGAGCAGTATGCGGCGGCTCTTGTAGTCGGACACTAAGCGGCCTCTCCCATCAGAACGCATGATCGGCCGTTAAGACCACAGACACGGTTACACGAGTCCAGTGCACCATCGTCAACAACAGCTCGGATAAACCTGAGCTAGTTGCCACACATATATCCCCACAAATGGTACCAGGGGCTGCAAACATGTAATAAAGCCCACAATGCGGCTTGCATCATTAATAGGCCAATATCTCATATTTCTAACATCCATTGAGAATAATCAACTTCCCGCATGCTTACTCTTTTACATGAGTTTTCATTTTCACAGACACTATTCGTGCGACACCCTTCCAGGATACGACACAACGGAGACAAAGGCGCAGACATGCAGCAGGGCCCCACTCAAAGGTTTCTATTTAGATTAAGCCCCTGTGTAAACCTTCTTTACTGTCTTTTGTTGCTTGACATCCCGTGGGTATTCAATACACCCACAGGGGATACTGGCGTTATAGGCATTTCGCCAAGACAGATCAATGCACGTACCTGGAAATACAGGTTTCATAATCAAGGGCGTTGCCCAGCCCGGTATATGTTATAAAGTACGAATACCTTCGGGAGTGTTCGGCGTCGCGAGTTTGGCCTTATATGCATCAGCTCCGAATCATGTCTTTGGTCAAATGTTGGGTTTGCCCAGCTCCTGGGTTTGCTGCCTTACATTTCGTTCTATCGGCTAAGGCGGTCAAAGGAGAACTACTGCGATTGTGCCCTGGTTATTCCGGATGAGCACCTCAGTAGAGAAAGCCGAAAACTGATTGTCATGATATAGCGACAGACTGGTTAACCACTCGAGGACTCATCGGAATCTATAGGATTCCTCCGCATTAACGAAGGACCATTTCCCGGTCACGTACATACGCGCCCCTATCCGGATGCACGCGGAAGTACTAGGGGCTACATAGTAGCCCCACCGTTAAACTCCTATGGCTAAGTGAAAGTGTTATAGTTATATAGTCTGGTTGCCTGGTTCGACGTGCGATCACCTCCTTAATGGACCAAGACGTTGGATCAAGTGTGATTACGCATATTTTTTTTCTAACACCCCCGCATTATATTCGTGGGGGCTAAAGTCAATGACTGCTAACTTTCAAGTTATATGCATACATAAACGGCCACGCAGGAGGCATTATAACACTTTCAGGCAAAAGTATAAACACAGCCTCTCTCTTTAACACATAATTGCTTACAATTAATCGACCTGTCACTCAAACATGACATTCTTCGAGCACTGAGCCTCTATTATACGGGCACCTTCTATGACCTGCTCAAAATAGTGCTCGGCTGGGTCCTGGCTTCCTGTTGGACTCTGGGTTGCAATGCTGGTGGCCTCCATATCTGCCCAATTTGTCTTAACACGGGCAAGAGCCATCTGCGCACCCTCTATGCACGCCGACCTTTTCATGGCATCGATTCATGATCCGGCGCCAAATAATTGTTGCACTAAACCAAAGTAACTGTCCGGCCTCGGTCCCTTCGGCCATAGATGGTCTATTACAGACCTCATTGCAAGACCGCACAACCTATGGAGATCAGCTATAGCGGCCATCCTCTCACTCAATGGCAATGAGCGCGTTGGAGCGCTAAATTGCGACCAAAACAGCCTTTCTATTTCATTATCTTTATGATCCTTGAATAACTTGGTCGCATCAGCCGTACTTTTCGCCAAGTCCGCATACTCATCTGCAGCGCTCCAAAGCCAATCCAAAGGAGCATACTTTGGATTTAAGAACTTCATCCGCAACAAATATGGGCTTCCAGCCGCGATTTCTTCGGCTTGTCAAAGTTCCTCCCGCACGTCTCTAATTTCAGAGCACGTCTCCTTAGCCGCATCCAGGGCCTTCTTTAGGTCAGCCGCCTTTGCCTGATGCTCCTTCTCGAGCTCATACCGGCCGGCGGCGTCCCTCAACTCCACAGCCATCTTGGCCATCTTTTCTTCGCTTCGGCGATGAGCAGCCTGTTCGTCTCTCAAGTCTTCGGTTGCCTTTAGGGCAGCCGCATTGCTAGCTCGGGCTTGTTCCTTGGCTAGGGCAAGTTCCGCCCTCAGGGCCTCAATGACAGCAACTCCGCCTGCAGCCACATCATACCATATTAATATTCCAATCCTCTTAATATTTCCTAATCAACTGAGGAAAAAAACAAGCGCATACTCTGTGACTCATCAAACCGCTTGTATACAAGCATGATGTCGGCATCCACCACATCAATCTGTCGCCTCAGTTCGGCGAATTCAGAAGTCCGGTCTACCGTCGGACCCTTAGCCACCTGTGCATGAATGCAGTATGAACACTACCTGAGAGTTTGATCCTCCGTCTGCCGCCTAGGGCTGGCAACCAGAGTCTTAGGGGCTACTATCTATATGGAGCACACCTAGCGCGTGCGGTATAACCAAAAATTACGTATTTCATCGCGTACCTCGAATCCTTTGAGCAAGCTTCCAAAAGCTTCATTTAACCCGCTTGTGGCGGACAAAATCTTCTCCAACACCGTACCCATTAGCGTACGGTGCTCCTCCGAGAGAGCAGCTTGCTCCAGGAGGCCCGTAAGTATGTTCGGTCGGGCACCGGATTGTCCCGGACCCTTCTCATTGCCCTCCATGGGAGCCAAACGCGTCGGGCTCGGGGCGGCTGAAGTGTTAGCTTCCGGCCTCAGCGGATCTGGACTCCTTCGTGACGACACCTCCATGTCGCCTGCCCCATGGGGCGGAGAGGCAGGTTGGGTTTCACTCTCCATCATCTCCGAAAGATGATCCCCCAAAGACAAACCCTGTTGAGACGAACTACTAGCCAGACTGGAAAAAATAGATCCTGGTTATTCTCAGAGGAAAAAGCAATAGCTTCTTGTTTATTAACTTATAGCTCGGTGGAGGGCTGGCCCGTTTGCAGGCACGGGGCGGTCAGGACGCCCTTCGGGGCATGGCCCCCTAGTGAAGCTCTCTTCACTTGCTTAGGCACCTCCGTCTCCAAGTCTTCGGAGGCAGCCCTTTTCTTCCCATGGGGGGAGGAAACCATGGAAAAACCTCCCCAATTATCCTCCTTCATGGAGACAGTAGTTCCCCTGGTTTGGATGTGTATTGTGTGGAGTTCGGCTTCTCTGTTCTTCTCTTCCCCTTTCCCCGAGGGCACTTGGCTTAATGCGCGTCTAAGCATCCTGGCTATTGCAGGACTAGGCGAGCCTTCGAGAAGTGGGGTCGGACACCTGATCCTCTCCGCCTTGTTGAGCCAATCCTGGCCGCGGACAAGTTTTCAGAATAATGTTGTATTAAACATGAGTGAAGTGTTTGGTTACAAGGTTACTTACTTGGGTATCTGGGCGGTTGCAGCTCAGGCCCGCATCCTCGGTGGTGTCCGACACCTTACTTGTGGTCCGAGGAATAACTTATACATCCCTTCGACGTCATGCCGAAGAAGTATTGAATGGTTTGCGGACCTTCCGGATTGAACTCCCACATCCGGAGAGGTCGGTGTTTGCACGGCAGGATCCGCCGAACTAGCATTACCTGAATGATTTTGACAAGATTGATATCCCTCTCAAGAAGCTCCTGAATACGGCTCTGCAATGTCGGTACATCATTAGCAGGCCCCCAGTCTAGTCCCACATTGGCCCACGGCGCCAGTTGAGGCGGAGGGCCCGGACGGAAGGCAGGGGCAGCCACCCACGTTGTGCCTCAGGGAGCTGTGATGTAAAACCACCTCCGTTGCCACAGATCAGACACCTCCGGGAAGGAACCTTCTGGCCATGGAACATCGGCATTTCTGCTTATTGCGGCGCCTCTGCACTCCGCGTGTAGCCCCTCAATCAGCTTCGGCTTCACATTGAAGGTCTTGATCCATAGTCCGAAGTGTGGGGTGATGTGGAGGAAGGCTTCACACACGATGATAAACGATGAGATGTGGAGGATGGAATATGGAGCTAGATCATGAAAACCTAGCCTGTAATAGAACATGAGCCCTCTCACGAAGGGATCAAAAGTAAGGCCCAAGCCTCGGAGGAAGTGAGAAACAAATACTACAATCTCGTTGGGTTCGGGAGTGGGGATGACCTGCCCAGGGGCGGGAAGCCTGTGCTTAACATCGACGGTCAAATATTTGGCCTCCCTGAGCTTCGCAATGCCCTCCTCTGTGACAGAGGAGGCCATCCACCGACCTTGAAGGTTGGATCCGGACATGATTGAAGATCCGAAGTGCCTAAGCTTGAGCTTCGGGTGTTGGAACTCGAGAGGCAGAAAGGCGCAAGCGTGGTAAGAAAGGGATAGGCCTTGACCCCTCTATAAAGGGGGAGGATATCAAGCATCCCCAGCGTAACCGTTTGGGACTTGCCTAAAAACACGGAGTCATGCCAACAGGCGTGGTGGGATTACCCATACCCGTATTGATGAGGATCCCACGATAAGGGGGACACGATATCTGCTTCGACAAGACGTGCCGAGGAAACCGCCTCGTGATGTGTGCGGTAGCTGGTTGTAAAAAACGGTTCGAATAATGGACGGGCCGTGGCATGATGTCATGCTATGAAGAATTGTCAACAGATTAGATTTGTGGATTATTGTTCTCTCTACGGTGGTATGTGAAATTTGTCTTGCAGAGCCGGACATGACTTAAGTGTTCGAAATCTACCTTGGAGTATTCGGAGATGGAACCCGCCTTGCAATGCCGAAGACAATCTGCGCGCCGGACTCATCATCATTGAAGCCTGGTTCAGGGGCTACTGAGGGAGTCCTGGATAAGGGGGTATCCGGACAGCTGGACTATATACTTTGGCCGGACTGTTGGACTATGAAGATACAAGATTGAACACTTCGTCCCATGTCCGGATGGGACTCTCCTTTGCGTGGAAGGCAAGCTTGGCGATTAGGATGATAGATCTCCTTCTTTGTAACCGACTCTGTGTAACCCTAGCCCCCTCCGGTGTCTATATAAACCGGAGGGTTTAGTCCGTAGGACAAGAACAATCATCATAGGCTAGCTTCTAGGGTTTAGCCTCTACGATCTCGTGGTAGATCAACTCTTGTAATACTCATATCATCAAGATCAATCAAGCAGGAAGTAGGGTATTACCTCCATCGAGAGGGCCCAAACCTGGGTAAACATCGTGTCCCCAGTCTCCTGTTACCATTAGCCTTAGACACACAGTTCGGGACCCCCTACCCGAGATCCCCCGGTTTTGACACCGACACATACGCGCAAAAATTACATAAAGACATTTCCCTGAATTCATCATATAAATGAAATGATACTGAAGGCGGTGACTTCTTAGGATAATAATAAAAGTTTTGCACGAAAGTATTGGTGAGTAAGAGATACTGATCGATCCGGTCATGGAGGAAATCAGTGAGGCCTGCATTCTCAATCAAAGAATAAAAATCTTCATAAATTCCAGCTTCTCTCAAGAAATTGTCACAGGTCCATTCACATGGCCGTACTTCCGCTATGCGAGGAAGATTATACATGGCCTTTTCCTTCTCTTTAGCTTGTTTTTCCTGGGAGCCTTGGCTAGAAGAGCCCCTCAAAAATCTCCTTAACATTTTCTGAAAATTTCTGAAATTTTAGTAACTTCAAAATAAAAGTGAATGAAACTAAACAAGATTGATAGCAACTACTCCTACAAGTTCCTAGAACCTATATCATGTATTACAATTACTTGGGACCTCATAATATTGACATGCAAGCTCAAGAACAGGGTCACCTATGCAGCAAAAATTTGCAATGAATAAAGAACTAGAACAAAAACTAATTGGACCAATGGAGGAGTCACATACCAAGCAACAATCTCGCAAAGCAGTTTTGTGAATGGAGCTTTGAGCAAGGAGATCGAAAATCGCAGCAAAATGAGCTAGAACTCGTGCTTGAGCTGGATGGGGATTTTTTTGGGAAGAAGATGGAGTTTGTGGGTGCTGGCATAAGTGGAGGGGTCCACCAGGGGCCCATGAGGCAGAGGGCGCGCCCAGGGGGTGTGGGCGCGCCCTCCACTCTCGTGGCATGGTGCTTTCCCCTCCTGAAGTGATTTCAGTGCCTCAAATTCTCAAATATTCCATAAAAATCCATACTAAATTTGCCGGGCATTTGGAGCATTTTATTTTCGGGATATTTTTTTATTGCACGGATAATTCAGAAAACAAATGGATAATACTACTTTTGCTTTATTTATTCTAAAAAAAGAAAGTAAAAAGAGGGTACAGAAGGTTATGCCTTCTAGTTTCATCCATCTCATGATCATCAAAATGAATCCAATGACAAGGTTGATCAAGTCTTGTTAACAAACTCATTCCGAATAACACGGAACAGGAGAAATTTCGAATAACACTAAGTTACCTCAACGGGGATATGAACATCCCCAACAATAAGAATATCATACTTTTTCTTGGCAGTAGGGAGAGGAAATTCAAAACCTCCAATAATAATAGTTGGAACTTTTCCAATAGAATTGATGATATGAACTTGAGATTGTTTCCTCGGAAAGTGTACTATATGCTCATTACCATTAACATGAAAAGTGACATTGCCTTTGTTGCAATCAATAACAGCCCCTGCAGTATCCAAAAAGGATCTTCCAAGGATAATCGACATACTATCATCCTCAGGAATATCAAGAATAACAAAGTCCATTAAGATAGTGACATTTGCAACCACAACAGGCACATCCTCACAAATACCGACAGGTATAGCAGTCGATTTATCAGCCATTTGCAAAGATATTTCAGTATGTGTCAACTTATTCAATTCAAGTCTATGATATAAAGAGAGAAGCATAACACTAACACCGGCTCGAAGATCACATAAAGCAGTTCTAACATAGTTTCCTTTAGTTGAGCATGGTATAGTTGGTACCCCCGGATCTCCAAGTTTCTTTGGTATTCCACCCTTAAAAGTGTAATTAGCAAGCATGGTGGAAATTTCAGCTTCGGGTATCTTTCTTTTGTTTGTAATGATATCCTTCATATACTTAGCATAAGGATTCACTTTAAGCATATCAGTTAAGCGCATACATAAGAAGATAGGTCTAATCATTTCAGCAAAGCGCTCAAAATCCTCATCATCCTTTGTCTTGGATGGTTTAGGAGGAAAGGGCATGGGTTTCTGAACCCATGGTTCTCTTTCTCTATCGTGCTTCCTAGCAACAAAATCTCTCTTATCATAATGTTGATTCTTTGATTGTGGGTTATCAAGATCAACAGCAGGTTCAATTTCTACTTCATTATTTTTGCTAGGTTGAGCATCAACATGAACATTATCATTAACATTAACATTATCACTAGGTTCATGTTCATCACCTGATTGTGTTTTAGCATCAGAAACAGAAATATCATTGGGATTCTCAGGTGTGTCTACAACGAGTTCACTAGAAGCATGCAAAGTCCTATCGTCTTTCTTTTTCTTCTTTTTAGAAGAACTAGGTGCCTCTAAATTATTACTCTGAGAATCTTGCTCGGTTCTCTTAGGGTGACCTTCAGGATACAAAGGTTCCTGAGTCATTCTACCAGTTCTAGTAGCCACTCTAATAGCAAAATCAGGTTTATTATTTAATTCATCAAGCAAATCATTTTGAGCTTTAAGTACTTGCTCGGCTTGAGTAGCAACCATAGAAGCATATTTGCTAACGAGTTTAAGTTCACCTTTAACTCTAGCCATATAATCACTCACGCGTCCTATCTCGAAAGCGTTATTCTTTAATTCTCTACCAACATAAGCATTAAAACTTTCTTGTCTAGCCATAAAGTCATCAAATTCATCTAAGCATGGGCTATGAATTTAGTAGATGGAATTTCAACTTTATCATATCTATCGAGAGAATTTACCTTTACTACCTACGTCGGGTTATCAAGACAATGTGGTTCTTTGCCAGGCGATAGATTAAGACCATGTATTTCTTCAATAGGTGGTAAATTCTTAACATCTTCAGCTTTTATACCTTTTTATTTCATTGATTTCTTTGCCTCTTGAATATCTTCAGGACTGAGAAATAGAACACCTCTCCTCTTAGGAGTGGGCTTAGGAATAGACTCAGAAGTTGGCTGAATTGGATCAGGAATTGCCTCGGGAATTGGCTCAGGAAGAGCCCAATTATTTTCATTAGTCAACATATTATTTAATAGTAATTCAGCTTGGTCGATTGTTCTTTCCCTGAAAACACAACCAGCACAACTATCCAAGTAGTCCTTGGAAGCATCGGTTAGGCCATTATGAAAGATATCAAGTATTTCATTTTTCTTAAGAGGATGATCAGGCAAAGCATTAAGTAATCGGAGAATCCTCCCCCAAGATTGTGGGAGACTCTCTTCTTTGATTTGCACAAAATTATATATTTCCCGCAAGGCAGCTTGTTTCTTATGAGCAGGGAAATATTTAGCAGAGAAGTAATAAATCATATCCTGGGGACTATGCACACAACCAGGAGCAAGAGAATTAAACCAAGTCTTAGCATCACCCTTTAATGAGAATGGAAATATCTTAAGGATATAGTAATAGCGAGATTTATCATCATTAGTAAACAGGGTGGCTATGTCATTCAACTTGGTAAGATGTGCCACAACAGTTTCAGATTCAAGGCCATAAAATGGATCGGATTCAACTAAAGTCATAATCTCAGGATCAACACAGAATTCATAATCCTTATCAGTAACACAGATAGGTGAAGTAGCAAAAGCAGGGTGAGGTTTCATTCTAGCATTAAGAGACTGCTGCTTCCGTTTAGCTAATATTTTTTAAGATCATATCTATCTTTACAAGCAAAGATAGCTTTAGCAGCTTCCTCATTCATAACATAACCCTCAGGAACAACAGGTAATTCATAATCAAGGGGAGAACTTTCATCATCACTATCATCAATAATAGCATCTTCAATAATTTCATTCTCTCTAACCCTACCAAGTTGTTCATCAAGAAATTCGCCTAATGGCACAGCAGTATCACGCACAAAAGTAGTTTCATCATAAGTATCATGCATAGCAGAAGTGGCATCATCAATATCATGCTACATATCAGAATTCATAGCAGTAGCACGTTGAAGTGTCGCAAACTTACTCATAACAGAAGGAGAATCTAGTGCAGAGCTAGATGGCAGTTCCTTACCTCCCCTCGTAGTTGAGGGAAAAATCTTGGTTATTTCGTCTTTCAAGTTCTTCACAATGATTAGCATATATAAATCCCAAGTGACTCAAAGAATAGAGCTATGCTCCCCGGCAACGGCGCCAGAAATTAGTCTTGCTAACCCACAAGTGTAGGGGATCGCAACAGCTTTTGAGGGTAAAGTATTCAACCCAAATTTATTGATTCGACACAAGGGGAGCCAAAGAATATTATTGAGTATTAGCAGTTGAGTTGTCAATTCGACCACACCTGGATAACTTAGTATCTGCAGCAAAGTATTTAGTAGCAAAGTAGTATGATAGTAAAGGTAACAGTGGCAAAAGTAAAGATAATAGTTTTGTAGTAATTGTAACAGCAGCAACGGAAAAGTAAATAAGTGAAGCACAAGATGTGAAAAGCTCATAGGCATTGGATCAGTGATGGATAATTATGTCGGATGTGATTCCTCATATAATAGCTATAACATAGGGTGACACAGAACTAGCTGCAATTCATCAATGTAATGTAGGCATGTATTCCGAATATAGTCATACGTGCTTATGGAAAAGAACTTGCATGACATCTTTTGTCCTACCCTCCCGTGGCAGCGGGGTGCTAGTGGAAACTAAGGGATATTAAGGCCTCCTTTTAATAGAGAACCGGACCAAAGCATTAGCACATAGTGAATACATGAACTCCTCAAACTACGGTCATCACCGAGAAGTATCCCGGTTATTGTCACTTCGGGGTTGTCAGATCATAACACATAATAGGTGACTATAGACTTGCAAGATAGGATCAAGAACACACATATATTCATGAAAACATAATAGGTTCAGATCTGAAATCATGGCACTCGGCCCTAGTGACAAGCATTAAGCATAGCAAAGTCATAGCAACATCAATCTCAGAACATAGTGGATACTAGGGATCCAACTCTAACAAAACTAACTTGTTTACATGGTAAATCTCATCCAACCCATCACCGTCCAGCAAGCCTATGATGGAATTACTCACGCACAGTGGTGAGCATCATGAAATTGGTGATGGAGGATGGTTGATGATGACGACGGCGACGAATCCCCCTCTCCGGAGCCCCGAACGGACTCCAGATCAGCCCTCCCGAGAGAGACTAGGGCTTGGCGGCAGCTCCGTCTCTTAAAACGCGATAAAACTTCCTCTCTGATTTTTTCTCCGTGAAACGAAATATATGGAGTTGGAGTTGAGGTCGGTGGAGCCTCAGGTGGCCCACGAGACAGGGGGCGCGCCCAGGGGGGTGGGCGCGCCCCCCACCCTCGTGGACAGGGCGTGGGCCCCCTGGTCTTGATTCGTTCGCCAATATTTTTTATATTTTCGGAAACTTGCCTCCGAGGATTTTCAGGACATTCCGAGAACTTTTGTTTTCTACACATAAAACAAAATCATGGTAGTTCTGCTAAAAACTGCGTCAGTCCGGGTTAGTTTCATTCAAATCATGCAAGTTGGAGTCCAAAACAAGGGCAAAAGTGTTTGGAAAAGTAGATATGTTGGAGACGTATCAGTGACGACAGCTATGTACCCCCGAGCTCTCGCCGCGCCCGGAGCAAGGCGGCAGCATCGGGCCATCGCGCTACTGATCTGGATGGGGTTGGCGCTGGTCTCCTGTAGCCCACTGTTGATGATGGCATCGGCCACGAAGGCCCGTGTAGTTAGGGCTCCTCAAAGTTCTCTTCTTTTGTTCCATGCGAGATCGAAGAACAACCCGCGGGGGCGTGTAAAAGGGTCCTCAACGTATTTTGTTGTTGTTATCCTCATTATGAAATCTTGTGAGTGCTTGTCTTGTCCCGGCTTGGTTCCCCCTTTCTAACCTCGCGACAACTTGGTGCACTACCCGCTGATAGGTCCCGGTCCCCAGGCAAGCTGCAGCCATCGCTGGTATGCTAGGTTGTGATGCCATGGTCAAGGCCAGGAGGTGAGCGGCCCGAGGTCCAGTAAGAGCCCCTGAGGTGCGATGCTCAGGAGGCCCCCTTTAGCGCGCTATCAGCCGGTGAGAGGTGAGAAAGGAAGGCAATGTTGCCGTCACAGAGCCGCATTAAATGAGAATTCCACATTGTAGTGATTAGTTGTTCCAGGCGTGAAACTTATCTCGGTGATATGGAGTCGTTCCCCTTCGTTGCACCGGACTTGTGCGTCAGCAGCCGTGGTACAGCTAGGTTAGGCCCGTGCGAGCCTCCCCCTTCTTCCCCACACTCTCCTTCGTGCTCTACGTCCTCAGGTCCCAGCCCTCAAACGAGCTCAACCACCACCGGTATGCCAGGTCACGATGTCGTGGTCAAGGACAAGGGGTGAGGGCTGGAGAGCCAGTAAGAGCTCCTCAGTCGCGATGCTTAGGAGCCCCCCTTTTAACGCGCAAGTGGATCGCATGGGAAAGAGAGGGAGCTCGTGGTGCCGCCCTCTGTAGACCTCAAGTGGTTCCTGCAAATTAGCATGAGAGAGGCACGGGTTGCCATTATGATTGCCAGCCGGCCATTGGTCGCTCCAAAAGAAGGGTGAGGGCACTGAGGGCCTGGTGAGGTGACGCGCACGGGGCTCCCGTGGGCCAGAGCTCAACCGCTCAGATTTGTCGGCGTTGCAGGGACGGTCCCGTGCGCAAGTGTCGTGCCAGCGTGGGCAGCTCCCGTGGTAGGTGGCAATTGAGCAGGTGATAACCACAGGTAGATTAGGCATGAAAGGCAAATCAGCTCAGGTGAATGCAGAAGGGATACATGCCACTTGGGGATGATGCAGCCCGAGGGGCGCCCCCAACAAGGTAAGCTAAAACACAAAAGAGATATATGCCACAGGGACGGACCCACGCGGCCTGGGAATGATGTAGCCCTGAGGGCGCTCCCAGCTGAAATGAACTTTGGAGATGTCACCTGGTTCCGTTGTAGAGGGGGTGTTGGAGTAGCTAAAGATGCGCAGTGAAGAGACCGTCCCTCACGAGCCACCGGGGCCCTGAGCCTCAGGAGGCTCTGGGGCTCTAGGTGGTTCCTTAAGGACCGTATCCATCTCTACATGGACCGTGTGGTGCCTGGCCTCCTGAGCCGCCAGAATGCTCCGCAGGTGACGCTGGTAGGTGGAAGCCGCATTCGGTAGGCCGAAAGGCATGCGAACATAGCTGTGCGGCAGACCCTCGCAACGTCCCACGCGCGAAGGCCAGAAGCGCTCCTGAGATGCGGCTAGGTTGAGCCCTAGGACGTTGATGCAGACGCGCAGCCCACCATCCTTGCATGGATGGGGAGCCACGCTGGGTAGGCGGCGGTCGCCGTGCACGACCCTTGCTTCCGGAAGCTCCGGAGTGGTCTTGGTGATGAACTCCTAAATATTGAGCTTTCCACGCCTTGTGCCTTCCTAAGGGAAACGTGCCGTGAAGCACGCCTCCAAGTGGTGCCTGAGCGCCTCCCTCGTGATGTTGGCAAGGTCTGAGGCCCTCCAGAAGAGAGCCCCCGAGCCCTGCCCGAGGAGGGCACCGGGCGCGCCTTCCTATGCAATGGAAGGAGGCGCCCCGAGCACGGGCGCTGATCCTGACGCGCCACCACCCAAGGTGCCGACCTCCTGAGGCCTTGTGCGGACCAGTTGCTTCTTCTTCTTGGGGATGGCCTTGGGAGGGTTTTCGCCCCTGCTGTCTGGGTCCTCGACTGATGTAGCTCAAAAGGCACGTTTGAGGGAGCACACCGCATCTCTCTCTTCGCAGGGGACCGTGATGATTCCGCCGCTTCCTGGCATCTTGAGGACGTCGTAGCCGTGGTGGGTCACTGCCATGTACTTGGCCAGGGCTGGATACCCGAGGATGGCATTGTACGGCAGGTGGATGTGGGTGATGTCAAAGTCGATGAGCTTGGTGCGGTAGTTGTCGCGCTGTCCGAAGGTGACAGGGAGGCGGACCTGCCCTATCGGGGTGGTGGAACCGTCAGTAACTCCTGAGAAAGGCTTGGTATGCTGGAGCTGGTCGTATGGCACTTGAAGGTTGTCGAACATCTCCACGGACTGGACGTTAAGCCCTGCGCCGCCATCGATGAGGGTCCTGGTGACTTGCACATTGCAGATGACTGGGGAACAGAGCATCGAGAGGATGCCAGCAGTAGCCGCGCACTTGAGTTTATCTGCCGAGCTGAAGGTGCAGGACAGAAACTTGTACAGTTCCATTGTATTATAAAAATAATTATCCCCTTGTACAGTTCCATTGTATTATAAAAATAATGTGCTAAGGTTTGCCTTTAGGATGTTTACAATGCTTGTTGGTTTGTACGGTGCAGGACAGAAACTTTGGTTGTAGTGCGCGATTTTACATTTTTATCTGGAATGTTAAACGGTTCTGATTCTTTCTGCACTGTCTTGCTATACAACTTTTTTATGTTTTCTAATTTCGGTAGAATTTTTGGGGTACCATAAGTATGGTGGATGTTCATATTTCTATAGACTGTTCTGTATTTGACAGATTCTGTTTTTGATGCATAGTTTGCTTGTTTTGATGAATCTATCAATTTATATCAGTGGATTAAGCCATGGAAAAGTTATATTACAGTAGACACAATGCGAAAACAAAATATGAATTGGTTTGCTACAGTACTTAGAGTGGTGATTTGCTTTATTATACTAACGGATCTTACCGAGTTTTCTGTTGAAGTTTTGTGTGGATGAAGTGTCTAATCGAGGATGTCTCGATATGAGGAAAAGGAAGAAAGGCAAGAGCTCAAGCTTGGGGATGCCCGAGGCACCCCAAGTAAATATTCAAGGAGACTCAAGCGTCTAAGCTTGGGGATGCCCCAGAAGGCATCCCCTCTTTCTTCAACAAGTATTGGTATGTTTTCGTATTCGTTTCGTTTATGCATTATGTGCAAGTCCTGGAGCATCGTTTGCATTTAGTTTTCATTTTTCTTTTATGCACCATGCTGGTATGAGATAGCCCTTGGTTGATTTATAGAATGCTCTTTGCATATCACTTAAATCTTTTGAGTATGGCTTTATAGAATGCTTCATATGCTTCACTTATATCATTTGAAGTTTGGATTGCCTGTTTCTCTTCACATAGAAAACCGCCATTTGTAAAATGTTCTTTTTCTTCACTTATATTTGTTAGAGCGTGGGAATATCTTTTGTAGAAATAATTAAACTCTCTTGCTTCACTTATATCAATTTAGAGAGATGACAGGAATTGGTCAATCACATGGTTAGTCATAAAATCCTACATAAACTTGTAGATCGCTGAATATGATATGTTTGATTCCTTGCAATAGTTTTGCGATATAAAGATGGTGATATTAGAGTTATGCTAGTGGGTGGTTGTGGATTTTATAGACACTTGTGTTGAGGTTTGCAAGTCCCGTAGCATGCACGTATGGTAACCGTTGTGTGAAAAATTTGAAGCATGGGGTGTTTCTTTGATTGTCTTCCTTATGAGTGGCAGAGGGGGACGAGCGATGGTCTTTTCCTACCAATCTATCCCCCTAGGGGCATGCATAGTAGTAATTTTCTTCGAGGGCTAATAAACTTTTGCAATAAGTATATGAGTTCTTTATGACTAATGTGAGTCCATGGATTATACGCACTTTTACCTTTCCATGATTGCTAGCCTCTTCGATACCGTGCATTGCCCTTTCTCACCTCGAGAGTTGGTGCAAACTTCGCCGGTGCATCCAAACCCCGTGATACGATACACTCTATCACACATAAGCCTCATTATATCTTCCTCAAAACAGCCACCATACCTACCTATCATGGCATTTCCATAGCCATTCCGAGATATATTCCCATGCAACTGCCATCATCATTATATACATGACTTGAGCATTTATTGTCATATCTCTTTGCATGATCATAAGATAGCTAGCATGATGTTTTCATGCCTTGTTCATTTTTTGATGCCATTGCTACGCTAGATCATTGCACATCCTGGTACACCGCCGGAAGCATTCATATAGAGTCATATCTTTTTTCTAGTATCGAGTTTTAATATTGAGTTGTAAGTAAATAAAAGTGTGATGATCATCATTATAGAGCATTGCCCCATAAAAAATAAAAAAAGAAAAAAAAGAAAAAAAATAAAGGCCAAAGAAGCCTAAATAAAAAGGGGGCCAAAGAAGCCCACCCAAAAAGAAAAAAAGAAGAAGAAAAAAAGAAAAAAAATAATAGAAAAGGGGCAATGTTACTATCCTTTTTCCACACTTGTGCTTCAAAGTAGCACCATGTTCTACATATAGATTCTCTCCTATGTTGTCACTTTCATATACTAGTGGGAATTTTCATTATAGAACTCGGCTTGTATATTCCAACAATGGGCATCCTCAAATGCCCTAGGTCTTCATGAGCAAGCAAGTTGGATGCACACCCACTTAGTTTCCTTTGTTGAGCCTTCATACATTTATAGCTCTTAGTGCATCGTTGCATGGCAATCCCTACTCCTTGCAATGACATCAATTAATGGGCATCTCCATAGGCCGTTGATTAGCCGCGTCGATGTGAGACTTTCTCCTTTTTTTCTCCACATAACCTCCATCATTATATTCTATTCCACTTATAGTGCTATATCCATGGCTTGTGCTCATGTATTGCGTGAGGGTTGAAAAAGCTGAAGCGCGTTAAAAAGTATGAACCAATTGCTCGGCTCGTCATAGGGGTTGTGCATGATGGGAGCATTTTGTGTGATGAAAATGAAGCATGGCCAAACTATATGATTTTGTAGGGACAAGCTTGCTTTCGCCTTGTTGTTTTGAAAAGACATGGTTGCTTTATTGGTACGCCCGAAGTATTATTGTTTTTATGTCAAATGATAGACTATTGCTTTGAATCACTCGTGTCTTAATATTCATGCCATGATTAGACATATGATCAAGATTATGCTAGGTAGCATTCCACATCAAAAAATTATCTTTTTTATCAGTTACCTACTCGAGGACGAGCAGGAATTAAGCTTGGGGATGCTGATACGTCTCCGTCGTATCTATAATTTTTGATTGTTCCATGCCAATATTCTACAACTTTCATATACTTTTGGCAACTTTTTATACTATTTTTGGGACTAACATATTGATCCAGTGTCCAGTGCCAGTTCTTGTTTGTTGCATGTTTTATGTTTCGCAGAAAACCAATATCCAATGGAGTCCAAACAGGATAAAAACGGACGGAGAATTATTTTGGAATATTTGGGATTTTCCAGAGGAAGAATCAATGCGAAACGGTGTCCGAGGTGGCCACGGGACAGGTGGGCGCCCCCCCTGGGCGCGCCCTGGACTCTCGTGGGCCACCCGTAAGGAGGTTGAGGCTCTACTTTTGCCGCAAGAAAGCTAATTTTATGAGAAAAAATCTGGGCGAAAGATTCACCCCAATCGGAGTTACGGATCTCCAGATATAAAGGAAACGGTGAAGGGGCATAATCAGGGAGCGCAGAGACAGAGAGATAGATCCAATCTCGGAGGGGCTCTCGCCCCTCCCAACCCATGGGAACCAAGGACCAGAGGGGAAACCCTTCTCCCATCTAGGGAGGAGGTCAAGGAAGAAGAATAAGAAGGGGGCCTCTCTCCCCCTTGCTTCTGGTGGCGCCGGAGCGCTGTCGGGGGCCATCATCATCACCGCGATCTTCACCAACACCTCCGCCATATTCACCAACATCTCCATCACCTTCCCCCATCTATATCCAGTGGTCCACTCTCGCGCAACCCGTTGTACCCTCTACTTGAGCATGGTGCTTTATGCTTCATATTATTATACAATGATGTGTTGCCATCCTATGTTGTCTGAGTAGATTTTCGTTGTCCTATCGGTGATTGATGAATTGGTATGATTGGTTTGAGTTGCATGTTTTATTATTGGTGATGTCCTATTGTGCCCTCCATGTCGTGCAAGCGTGAGGGATTCCCGTTGTAGGGTGTTGCAATGCGTTCATGATTCGCTTATAGTGGGTTGCGTGAGTGACTGAAACACAAACCCGAGTAAGGGGATTGTTGCGTATGGGATAAAGGGCACTTGATGCTTTAATGCTATGGTTGGGTTTTACCTTAATGAATCTTTAGTAGTTGCGGATTCTTGCTAGAGTTCCAATCATAAGTGCATATGATCCAAGAAGAGACAGTATGTTAGCTTATGCCTCTCCCTCAAATAGAATTGCAATAGGGATTATCGGTCTAGTAACATAGTCAATTGCTTAGGGACAATTTCACAACTCCTACCACCACTTTTCCACACTCGTTATATTTACTTTATTTGCATCTTTATCGAAACAGCCCCTAGCTTTTATTTACGTGTTCTTTATTATCTTGCAAACCTATCCTATCACACCTACAAAGTACTTCTAGTTTCATACTTGTTCTAGGTAAAACGAACGTCAAGCGTGCGTAGAGTCGTATCATTGGCCGATAGGACTTGAGAGAATATTTGTTCTACCTTTAGCTCCTCGTTGGGTTCGACACTCTTACTTATCAGAAGAGGCTACAACTATCCCGTATACTTGCGGGTTATCAGGGTGCGCATGAAGGTTTCCCCCTACCAAATCTCGCTCTCAGCCTCGCTGCGATCCCTAAGCTGAGCTAGATGAACTCACAGCACAAGAGACACAAGATTTATATAGGTTTGGGCCACCGTTGTGGTGTAATACCCTACTCCTATGTGTGGTGTGGTGGATTGCCTCTTGGGCTGATGATGAACAGTACAAGGGAAGAACAGCCTCCTGAGGAGAGGTGTTCTTGTGCTTCGTGGGTTGCTCGGGGAGGAATTGATCCATCCCTTCTACTGTGGTGGCTAGCCCTATTTATAGAGGCCTTGGTCCTCTCCCCAACTATTGAGCGGGAAGGGATCCAACAACGACCATTTTGAAAGGGGACAGCTAGTACAAGCTATCCTAACTAAAGGTGGTCTTCGCCTTTCAAAGGCGCTGGTGATGACGCCATCTTGGGCTCCACGATTACCTCCATCCTGTTGTCCTGCTGGTCTTGGTCTAGTTGCACCGATATGGAACCCTTTGCATGATGCCTCGGTACACCGCGCCTGCACTTGCCCCCTGAGCACCAAAAGGGGAAACGAGGACATTGTGCGCGCTGGCGCCCGCTTGGCCTTGGTCGTCATGGCCTGCGTCCTGGGAACCTCGCGAGGTACCCCTTGCCTTGATCTCTCCGCCCCCACGCGAGCCTGCGTGGTGAGGCCGCTCCTGATGAGGCCTTGTGTCGTCCGTCCCGCGAGGCTTGGCACCTCGCAAGGGTATTGAGTGTTGGTTGATGAAGACGGGCCGTACTGGGCCACTGGTGGAGCCACGCTGCGGGCCGCAGACACGCAAGTCTGGGGACCCCCTTTCCCAGAACACCGACAGGGGGCGTCACAGTGAATTGATGTCTAATCCTGTAATTACTGAACATATTGTACTGACAATTTTATTTATGGATTCGTTGTTGAATGATTGTGCTGAGAATTTGAATTGCACGTTTCATATTTCAAAATTTCCAGCCAAAAAAGAGTCAAATATGCGTGTGCGATTCATGGTAATATGCACACGGTTAGAAAGAAAACAGCGTGTGCGATGAGAAAAGGAGAACAAACGGTTCTTTGACGTGAAATGCTTGCGACGCCCGACGGACGCACACATGGTTTCATCTCATATGCGTGTGCGATTCATGGTAATATGGCAAATGTTTCAAACCAGTGTGCATGTATGATAGGAATACCAATCGCACACAGTTATGAAAATGGACACGTTGGTGTTAGTAGAGGCACCGCACACATTTTACATTCTTGAACCGTGTGAGATAACGTACCTATCACAAACATATCGGCAGATTAAATGTTGATGTCCACCTTTTTCACACGACTATAGCAGCGTAATCATTTGGGATGTATCTTTGATCATAAACGTAACATCGAGATGTAACATGCGGGACTGGGGCGACTTCTCGTACGTTTATTCTAGGGCGATCGTCGGTAGCCGCTCGCCCATCCCCAACGGTTTTTGGGTCATGTGGGAAGGACCCCCCTATCGCCCACACTCACTTGACGACGGTTCCAAATGCCGTCGCGGAAAGGGGTTAAACACCGTTTGTATAGCACCTTACAGTACTAGTGCTAGTATATGAAAGTGACAACATAGAAGACTCTCTATATGAAAAACATAGTCCCACTTTGAAGCACAAGTGTGGAATTAGAATGACATTTCTCTCTTTTCTCTCATTTTTTCTTTTCTTTTTATTTCTTTTTTTCTGGGCTCTATTTGGCCTCACTTTTTTTTATATTTGTCCGGAGCCTCATCCCGACTAGTGGGGGAATCATAGTTTCCATCATCCTTTCCTCATTGGGACATGCTCTAATAATGAATAATGATGATCATCACACTTCTATTTACTTACAACTCAATATTACAACTCGATACCTAGAACAAAGTATGACTCTATATGAATCCCTCTGGCAGTGTACTAGGATGTGCACTGATCTAGGGTAGCAAAGATATCAAAAAATGGACAAGCCATGGAAATATCATGCTAGCTATCTTACGAGCATGCAAAGCAATATGACAATGAATGCTCAAGTCGTCAAAAAGGAAGCGGTGCAAGTTGCATGGAAATATATCTTAGAATGGCTATGCAAATGCCATAATAGGTAGGTATGGTGGCTGTTTTGAGGAAGATATAATCAGGCTTATGTGTGATAGACCGTATCATATCACGAGGTTTGGATGCATCTGCGAAGTTTGCGCCACATCTCAAGGTGAGAAAGGGCAATGAATGGTATCGTAGAGGCTAGCAAATTGCGGAAACATATGAGTGCGTATAATCCATGGACTCACATTAGTCATAAAGAACTCATATACTTACAGCAAAAGTTTATTAGCCCTCAAAGCAAAGTATTACTACGCATCCCCCTAGGGGGTAAATTGGTAGGAAAAGACCATCTCTCGTCCCTGACCGTGACTCATAAGGAAGACAATCAATAATAAATCATGCTCCAACTTCATAGCATAACTAGAGACTATATGTGCATGCTTTGGGAATCACAAACCTTAACACTAATATTCTTACTAACCACAACCTTTTACTAGTACCTCCCACATATTATCATATCTATATCACAAAACTATTGCAAGGAATCAAACATATCATATTCAGTGATCCATAAGTTTTATGTAGGATTTTGTGACTAACCATGCAAATTACCAATTCCTATTGACTCTCTAAATAGATATAAGTGAAGCAAGAGAGTTTAATTCTTTCTACAAAAGACTTGCCTACGCTCTAACAAATATAAGTGAAGCAAAGAGCATTCTATAATAACGGTTTTCCATGTGAAGAGACACAGACAATCCAAACTTCAAATGATACAAGTGAAGCACATGAAGCATTCTATAAATCCATACTCAAAAGATATAAGTGAAGTGCAATGAGAATTCTATAAATCAACCATGGACTATCTCATACCAGCATGGTGCTTAAAAGAAAAGTGAAAACTAAACATAAAAGACGCTCCAAGATTTACGCATATCACGTGAATGAAATGAAAAACAGAAACATACCGATATTTGTTGAAGAAAGATGGGATGCCTTCCGGGGCATCCCCAAGCTTAGACGCTTGAGTCTCCTTGAATATTTACTTGGGGTGCCTTGGGCATCCTCAAGATTGAACTCTTGCCTCTCCTCCTTCTCCTCATATCGAGACCTCCTCGATTTTTGAACACTTCACCTACAGAAAACTCGTGAGGTCCATTAATATAATAATGCAAATTACTACTTTAATTAATGTTTCAAACCCATTCATATTTTGTTTTTTCATTATATCTACTGTATTATAACTTCTCCATGGCTTACACCACCGATACAATTGATAGTTTCATCAAAACGAGCAGAACAATGCATCAAAACTAGAATCTATCAAAAATATGACAGTCTGTAGTAATCTGAACATTGACCATACTTCTGTAACTCCAAAAATTCTGACAAAATAGGAAGAAGTAAAAAAATTGCATAGCATTACTGTGTAAAATTTTTAGAAACTTTTGATGTTCCAGTAAGAAATGTAAATTCACGCACTACAGCCAAAGTTTCTGTTTTTGCACCGCACACACCAACAAGCAACCTAATCATCCAAAGGCAAATCTTGGCACATTAGTTTTATAATAAAATGGATTTGTACAAGGGGGTAATTATTTTTTTTGAAATTTTTTTGTAATCGAGATTCAAAAAGTTTCCATGGGCATGAACAAAGTTCAAGGATGTCCCCCATTTCAAAGGTGTCCGTCTTTCTTACTTTCACTTTCCTTTTTGAAAAGTTTGTAAGTTCCCCTCTATATTTTTTGTTTTTAAACTTTTTAAAAAAAAGCACACAATAGTAGTAAATGACTCTCTAGAACTTCCGGGTTTTCACCCTGGCAGCGGTTTCTTTAAAGGCATTAAGGTAGGCATAAAGTGCTCAAGTAATGGATCCACCCAAATCCCAAGTTATATCAAAGCCAATTTTATTAGAAATGATTTGTAATTTACTAGTGAGAACAAAGCAACATATATCATGCAATGACTAAGTCTAACACTATTGCAGGATGTTGCTAACACGACACTATGATCAGAGACCCATCGACGAAACTGTGTGCAATGCAATAATCACAAACGATGGTGTAAAAACATCATCAAAAAGGTGAAAACATTTGCAATGACGGATGCATCAAACACGTTTAAGATTTTGGTTGCATGTGCGATGCAGGGCATACGGTTCAGTTCAATGAACTGTTTGCGATGAGGAAGAAGAATAGAAATGGCAACCAGATGAAGGCATGTGTGATATACGGCATACAGTTCACTCGGATCAACTGTTTGTGATGAGGCGGAACAACAGAAATGGGCAGCTAGATAAATATGTGTGCGATTGAGGGCATACGCTTCAGAAGGATTAACTATCTGCAATTAGGCAACAGAACAGAAAAGGTCAGCCAGATCAAAGTGTCTACGATTGATGGCATACACTTCACATGGATGAACTGTTTGCGATTAACCACAACAAACACAAACAGTTAGACAGATCAATGTGTGTGCGCTGGACGGGCACACATTCTAATAAAAAGAAGCATGCGCGATGGTAATAACGAGCGCGCATGGTTCTTGGAACAAGACGTGTGCTGACATTGCCTATTGCGGTGCGCCCTATGGTGCAAACACCACATACACAGCCGAGAAAGCGTACCCATGTTACGCCGTCTCGGAATAGTGCCGCACTTAGAATAGAACCGTCAATAAATTTTGAACCTGCGTCCCGTCACATTCCAAATTGCAAACATGTTCACACCGATCAAAACCTAAATGGTTTCCCACTTAGGAGTGTATTAGTACTCGGTTATAAATACTACTACTCCAAGATGACTGCACATTCCTCCTCAACTCCTCATCCACAAAAACAAACAAGTCATTCATCATCGTTCCCTTGCGTCTGCCATGGCCAGCGTGAGTTTTGGGTCGAGAGACTGCCACCAGGGAGAGGCGAGCATGGAAGCGGAAGCACGAGAGATGTCCCGCCTTGCCACGAAAGCAGCCGAAATGTCCCGCTGCATGACCATAGCCGCACAAAGGTCCCGCCACACCGCCGAAGCAGCACGGAGGTCCCACGGCACCGTCGATGCAGCAGACTGGTGCAGTCGCGCCGCGGAAACAACAGAGATGTCCGGCCACGCCACGGAAGCAGTAGAGATGTCCTCCCGCGCTGCGGTGGCTTGGCAAAATGTCTCATGGGCTGGCGAGGACTCTTACAGGCGTATGGATGTGATCGTCCATAGCCAGATGGATCAGATCTCCGGCTGGGCGAGGTTGTCGGACGACATGAAAGCCTCATTTGAACAAGCTACTGGCGTCATCCGGCAACTAGATAATTGAAAGTGTGGAGCAGCAGAAGGAGACCACTGCCTTGTTGAAGAGGATCAACGTCATCATCGAGAAACTTATGGATGAGAATGTCGTGTTGCGCATGAAGCGCAAAAGGCTGGTGGAGGAATCCGTGGATGCTCTCAAGAAGCATATTGAGGACAGGAAAGAGCTCATCGCTGCTCGCTGTAGAGACTAGTTCCTGCTCCCTATGGCAACGCATCAAGAAAGTAGTGATCAACGAGCCAGATCATTGTCTTCCTTCTTCTTTTGCCCTTGTGTATTTCGGGAATTATCGCATGTGGCTTTTTTTAATTATGTTCCTAAATATGTAAGACAATTATTATCCACTGTCATCGCCCTTATATTCATCATGCTTGCTATAAGTCGCAGTCGATGCTATGTAGGTCCATTAGATCTTACATCAAGATCTGTTTAAAACTTTCTTTTCAGATTTTCATTTTTCTCTCCTAAATCTCAATCCAGTGAGACATAGCCATGCCGTAAAACAGGGGCTTGGGCACCATTAATGGAGACATTGGGAGGGAGGTGCACGGCGGATAGAGTTCAAAGGGTTCTCCTCCCGATGAGCATGCGCAGGGGTCTGATCGCACGCCTCCCGTACTCAAATAGCTACCCCGCATGACACCTCCTAGCCAATGAAAATGGGACGCGTGGCGGCACGTAATTGGTAAGTAGAACACCCATGGTTTCAATAGTAGTTGTGTTTCCGATTTGTAACGTGACAGTGATACGTCCATTTTGCATCATGCTTTTATATCAATATTTATCGCATTATGGGCTATTATTTCATGTTATGTCACAATACTTATCGCTATTCTCTCTTATTTTACAAGGTTTACATAAAGAGGGAGAATGCCGGCAGCTGGAATTCTGGGCTGGAAAAGGAGCAAATATTGGAGGCCTATTCTGCGTAACTCCAAAAGTCCTGAAACTCCACGAAATATCTTAAAATAAATAAAGCAAATCGTCGCCAAAGATGAAGGCCAGGGGGCCCACACCCTGCTCATGAGGGTG
>NC_041381.1:477306393-477343019 GCF_002162155.2 Triticum dicoccoides | reverse complement strand
CGACGCCCATCTTCTCCTATATGAAGTCTTTCGATGAGAAAAAAACCAGAGGCAATCTTTCGGGACGAGACTCCGCCGCCACGAGGCGGAACCTTGGCGGAACCAATCTAGGGCTCCTGCAGAGCTGTTCTGCCGGGGACACTTCCCTCCGGGAGGGGGAAATCATCACCATCGTCATCACCAACGCTCCTCTCATCGGGAGAGGGCAATCTCCATCAACATCTTCACCAGCACCATCTCATCTCCAAACCCTAGTTCATGTCTTGTATCAAATTCTTGTCTCCAAGTCTGGGATTGGTGCTAGTAGGTTGCTAGTAGTGTTGATTACTCCTTGTAGTTGATGCTAGTTGGTTTATTTGGTGGAAGATCATATGTTCAGATCCTTTATGCATATTATTACCCCTCTGATTATGAACATGAATATGCTTTGTGAGTAGTTACATTTGTTCCTGAGGACAAGGGAGAAGTCTTGCTATTAGTAGTCATGTGAATTTGGTATTCGTTAGATATTTTGATAAGATGTATGTTGTCTAGCCTCTAGTGGTGTTATGTGAACATCGACTACATAACACTTCACCATTATTTGGGCCTAGAGGAAGGCATTGGGAAGTAATAAGTAGATGATGGGTTGCTAGAGTGACAGAAGCTTAAACCCTAGTTTATGCGTTGCTTCGTAAGGAGCTGATTTGGATCCATGTGTTTCATGCTATGGTTAGGTTTACCTTAATACTTTTGTTGTAGTTGCGGATGCTTGCAACAGAGGTTAATCATAAGTGGGATGCTTGTTCAAGTAAGAACAGCACCCAAGCACCGGTCCACCCACATATCAAATTATCAAAGTACCGAACGCGAATCATATGAGCGTGATGAAAACTAGCTTGACGATATTCCCATGTGTCCTCGGGAGCGCTTTTCCTATTATAAGAGTTTGTCCAGGCTTGTCCTTTGCTACATAAAGGATTGGGCCACCTTGGTGCACTTTATTTACTTTTGTTACTTGTTGCTCGTTACACTTTATCTTATCACAAAACTATCTGTTACCACTTATTTCAGTACTTGCAGAGAATACCTTGCTGAAAACCGCTTATCATTTCCTTCTGCTCCTCGTTGGGTTCGACACTCTTACTTATCGAAAGGTCTACGATAGATCCCCTATACTTGTGGGTCATCAAGACTCTTTTCTGGCGCCATTGCCGGGGAGTGAAGCGCCTTTGGTAGGTGGAATTTGGTAAGGAAAATTTTATTTAGTGTGCTGAAATTTTCTGTCACTTGTTACTATGGAAAGTAATTCTTTGAGGGGCTTGTTCGGGGTATCTTCACCCCTTCCAGTAGAGCAAAGAGTTGCTCCTCAACCTACTCAACCTACTGAACCTATTGAAAATGAAACTCCTTTTGAAATTCCTTCGGGTATGATGGAAAAACTACTAGCTAACACTTTTACAGGAGATGGGACAAAGCATCCTGATGAACATCTATGCTATGTGGATGACATTTGTGGACTATTTAAGCTTGCAGGTATACCCGATGATGTTGTTAAGAAGAAGGCCTTCCCTTTATCTTTGAAGGGAGACGCATTGACATGGTACAGGCTATGTGATGATATGAGATCATGGAACTATAAAAGATTGAAATTGGAATTTCATCAAAAGTATTACCCTATGCATCTTGTTCATCGTGATCGCAATTATATATATAATTTTTGGCCTCGCGAAGGAGAAAGCATCGCTCAAGCTTGGGGGAGGCTTAAATCAATGTTATATTCATGCCCCAATCATGAGCTCTCGAGAGAAGTAATTATGCAAAGTTTTTATGCCCGGCTTTCTGATAACAATCGCACCATGCTCGATACTTCTTGTGCTGGCTCTTTTATGATGAAGACTACTGAATTTAAATGGAATTTATTGGATAGAATTAAACACAACTCTGAAGATTGGGACCTTGACGAAGGTAAGGAGTCAGGTATGACACCTAAGTTTGATTGTGTGTTAAATCTTTTATGGATACCGATATTTTCCGTAAGTTTAGCACTAAATATGGACTTGACTCTGAGATAGTAGCTTCTTTCTATGAATCTTTTGCTACTTGTTTTGATCTCCCCAAGGAGAAGTGGTTTAAATATCATCCTCCCATAGAAGTAAAAGTAGTTGCACCTATTAAAGTTGAAGAAAAGACTGTCACTTATAATGATCCTATTGTTCCCACTTCTTATGTTGAGAAACCGCCTTTCCTGGTTAGAATGAAGGATCATGCTAAAGCTTCAACTGTTGTTCGTAAAAGCAATATTAGAACTTATACACCTCCTGAGCAAGTCAAAGTAGAACCCAACATTGCTATTGTTAAAGATCTCTTGTCTGATAATATCGATGGACATGTTATTCAATTCTAGGGTGAAACTGCTAGAATTGCTAAACCTTGTGCTAGAGATAAACATAGACCTATGGTAGGCATGCCTGTTATTTCTATTAAAATAGGAGATCATTGTTATCATGGTTTATGTGATAAGAAAGATCAATCGAAGACTACTTTTACATGCCCTTTTGATACTTTTGCTTATGGACGTTTGCCTTTTGGTTTATACAGTGCACCTGCTACCTTTCAAAGATGCATGATGGCTATATTCTCTGACTTCTGTGAAAAAATTTATGAGGTTTTCAATGACGACTTTTCCGTCTATGGTTCCTCTTTTGATGATTGCTTGAGAAATCTTGATCGAGTTTTGCAAAGATGTGAAGAAACTAATCTTGTCTTGAACTAGGAAAAGTGCCACTTTATGGTTAATGAAGGTATTGTCTTGGGGCACAAAGTTTCTGAAAGAGGTATTGAAGTTGATAAGGCCAAGGTTGATGCTATTGAAAAGATGCCAGGTCCCAAGGACATCAAAGGTATAAGAAGTTTCCTTGGTCACGCCGGATTTTATAGGAGGTTCATTAAGGACTTCTCAAAAATTTCTCGGCCTCTGACTAATTTATTACAAAAAGATGTACATTTGGCTTTGATGATGATTGTGTAGAAGCATTTGAAATACTTAAAAAAGCATTAGTCTCTGCACCTGTTGTTCAGCCACCGGATTGGAATTTACCCTTTGAAATTATGTGTGATGCTAGTGATTATGATGTAGGTGCTGTTCTAGGGCAAAGAGTTGGTAAGAAATTAAATGTTATCCATTATGCTAGTAAGACTCTAGACAATGCTCAAAGAAACTATGCTACTACCGAAAAGGAACTTTTAGCAGTTGTATTTGCTTGTGATAAATTCAGACCCTATATTTTTTTATTCTAAAGTAACTATTCACACTGATCATGCTGCTATTAAATATCTTATGGAAAAGAAAGATGCAAAACCTAGACTTATTAGATTGGTTCTCATGCTGCAAGAATTTGATTTGCATATTGTTGATAGAAAAGGAGCTGAGAACCCCGTTGCAGACAACTTATCTAGGTTAGAGAATGTTCCTGATGACCCACTACCTATTGATAATAGCTTCCCTAATGAGCAACTAAATGTCATAAGCACTTCTCATAGCACTCCATGGTATGTTGATTATGCTAATTATATTGTCGCTAAATTTATACCACCTAGCTTCACATACCAACAAAATAAAAAGTTTTTCTATGACTTGTGACATTACTTTTGGGATGACCCACATCTTTATAAAGAAGGAGTAGATGGTGTCATTAGACGTTGTGTACCTGAGCATGAACAGGAACAGATCCTACGCAAGTGTCACTCCGAAGCTTATGGAGGACACCACGCTAGAGATAGAACTGCACATAAGGTATTGCAATCCGGATTTTATTGGCCTACTCTCTTCAAGGATGCCCGTAAGTTTGTTTTGTCTTGCGATGAATGTCAAAGAATTGGTAATATTAGTAGATGTCAAGAAATGCCTATGAATTATTCACTTGTTATTGAACCATTTGATGTTTGGGGCTTTGATTATATGGGACCTTTTCCTGCCTCTAATGGTTACACACATATTTTAGTTGCTATTGATTATGTTACTAAATGGGTCGAAGCTATTCCAACTAGTAATGCTGATCATAACACTTCTATTAAAATGCTTAAGGAAGTTAGTTTTCCGAGGTTTGGAGTCCCTAGATATTTAATGACTGATGGTGGTTCACACTTTATTCATGGTGCCTTCCGTAAAATGCTTGCTAAATATGACGTTAATCATAGGATTGCATCTCCTTATCACCCGTAGTCTAATGGTCAAGTAGAATTGAGAAATAGAGAGCTCAAATTAATTTTGCAAAAGACTGTTAACAGGTCTAGAAAGAATTGGCACAAGAAACTGGACGACGCATTATGGGCCTATAGAACTGCATATAAAAATCCTATGGGTATGTCTCCATACAAAATGGTCTATGGAAAAGCATGTCACTTACCTCTCGAACTAGAACATAAGGCATATTGGGCTATTAAAGATCTCAACTATGATTTCAAACTTGCCGGTGAGAAGAGGTTATTTGATATTAGCTCACTTGATGAATGGAGAACCCAAGCTTATGAAAATACCAAGTTGTTTAAAGAAAAAGTTAAAAGATGGCATGACAAAAGAATACAAAAGCGTGAGTTTAATGTAGGTGATTATGTATTGCTATACAACTCTTGTTTAAGATTTTTTGCAGGAAAACTTCTCTCCAAATGGGAAGGTCCCTACGTTATTGAGGAGGTCTATCGTTACGGTGCCATAAAAATCAACAACTTCGAAGGCACAAATCCGAAGGTGGTAAACGGTCAAAGGATCAAACATTATATCTCAAGTAATCCTATAAATGTTGAAACCAATATTATTGAAACTGTGACCCCGGAGGAATATATAAGGGACACTTTCCAGCCCGCTTCAGACTCCGAAAAGGAATAGGTATGTGGTATGGTAAGTAAAGCGACTCCAAAACAATTTTTAAAGCAATATTTCTCCATTTTGGAATATTTAGAAAAATATAAAAATAAGTGGCAGTCCGGGAAGGACACGAGGCCTCCATGAGGGTGGAGGGCGCGCCCTACCCCCCTAGGCGTGCCCCCCTACCTTGTGAGCACCTCGTGTGCCCTCCAGACTCCGTTTTCTTGTACGATACGTATTTTGGTCGGTAAAAAATCATTATATATACTCCCGAAGATTTTGACTCTCGTATCACGCAATTATCCTCTGTTTTCGTTTCGTACTATTTCTGTTGCAGACTTAGAGCACCATGATTTCTCCCTCCTCCAACAATTAAGAAAATGATGCGTGGCTTTTGAAGATGATTTCTCCCTCCTCCAACAATGAAGAAAAGGATGCGTGGCTTTTGAAGATAGAGTTGAAAAGAGAAGAGCCAAAAGAGATCAAGAAGTCCATTGATGCTCAAGCTCCGGTGGTGAAAGAAGAAGACACCCCTCAACCTTTACCTAACCTTTTCACTCCAACAGAGATTGAAGCTTTCAAGATGATTGAGTTAGCCCACATACAGAACAAGTATCTTACACAGGAGAATATTTTGTTGAATGATCATATTGCTGGGCTCAAGGGCATTATCCGCAAGTTGGAGGAACTTTTACGCTCGATGTGCGATTATCCACTGTCATCATCACCACCTCCATCACCTCCGAGGATATAATCACATGGGTATGGGCGCTCCCCTTGTCAACTGCCAAGCTTGGGGGAGGTGCCCTGGTATCGTATCACCATCACAACTCCTATCTTTACTGTTTTTCTTAGTTCGATCCTATTAGTAGTATCTTGATTTAGTAGAATAAAGTCATGGCATGATCTAGTTTTGAGTTTTGCTTTACGATCCTTCTTTGTAATCGAGTCCGTGAGCTATATAATAAAGATTAGTGTTGAGTCAAGGGCTTGATTATTTTGCCATGATCTTGGGTGAATAGAAGAAAAGAAAAAAAGAATCAAAGAGTCCATATTGATCTTATTGAAAGTAATGACTTCACATAGAGAGAGTATGATGATTAAAAGTTCTTGGGAGTTGGCAAATATAGCTTTGGTCATGGTTGCAATTAATAGGAAGTAATAAGGAAAGAGAGGTTTCACATATAGATATATTATCATTGACATCTTTTATGATTGGGAGCACTCATTAAAATATGACATGCTAAAGAGCTAAGGTTGGACAAGGAAGACAACATAACGAGTTATGTTTTCTTATATCTGAGATAAAGTATGTTGTCATGGATCCTCTAACATGTTGAGCTTGCCTTTCCCCCTCATGCTAGCCAAATTCTCAGCACCAAGTAGAAGTACTACTTGTGCTTCCAAATACCCTTAAACCAGTTTTCCCATGAGAGTCAACCATATCTACGTATGGATTGAGTAAGATCCTTCAAGTAAGTTGTCATCGGTGCAAGCAATAAAAATTGCTCTCTAAATATGCATGACTTATTAGTGCGGAGAAAATAAGCTTTGTACGAACTTGTTGTGGACGTAATAAAAGCGACGGACTGCATAACAAAGGTCCACATACAAGGGGCAATATAAAGTGGCGTTCTTTTGCATTAAGATTTTGTGCATCAACCCTAAACGCGCATGACAACCTCTCCTTCCCTCTGCGAAGGGCCTATCTTTTATTATTATCCTCTACCTTATGCAAGAGTCACGGTGATCTTCACCTTTCCTTTTTCATTTTATCCTTTGGCAAGCTCAACATGTTGGAAAGAGTATGATATATATATATATATATATATATATATATATATAATTGGATGTAGGGGAGCATGAATTATTATTATTTACATTATCGTTGAGGTAAAAGGTTGTGGGGCAAAACTATAAGCCCCTATCTTCCTTTGTGTCCGATTAAAACTCCGTAACCACAAGTATCGCGTGAGTGTTAGCAATTATGAAGACTGAGTGATAGTTGAGTATGTGGACTTGCTTTTAAGCTCTAACATAGACTCTTTCTGATGTTATGATAAATTGCAATTGCTTCAATGACTGAGACTATAATTTGTTGGTGCTCAACAAGGTTTCTGATTCATACTTTTTGCTTTGTGAAAAGATCATCACTTGAACATAAGTAATCATATGACAAAATCTTTATATGTTGCTATTATGGAAATAATCATGATGTTTACATGCTCGTATCTTATTTTTATTGACGCCTCTACCTCTAAACATGAGGACATATTTATTGTTATCGGCTTTTCGCTTGAGGACAAGCGAGGTCTAAGCTTGGGGGAGTTGATACATCCATTTTGCATCATGCTTTATATCAATATTTATTGCATTATGGGCTGTTATTTCACGTTATGTCACAATACTTATGGCTATTCTCTCTTATTTTACAAAGTTTACATGAAGAGGGAGAATGCCGGCAGCTGGAATTCTAGGCTGGAAAAGGAGAAAAAATTGGAGCCCTATTCTGCGTAACTCCAAAAGTCTTGAAACTCCACTGAATATCTTAAAATAAATAAGGAAAAATCGTCGCCAAAGATGAAGGCCAGGGGGCCCAAACCCTGCTCATGAGGGTGGGGGTGCCCCCCCCCCTGAGGGGGGCGCGCCCCCTACCTCGTGGGCCCCTTGGTGGCTCTCCGACGCCCATCTTCTCCTATATGAAGTCTTTCGATGAGAAAAAAACCAGAGGCAACCTTTCGGGATGAGACTCCGCCGCCACGAGGCGGAACCTTGGCAGAACCAATCTAGGGCTCCTGCAGAGCTGTTCTGCAGGGGACACTTCCCTCCGGGAGGGGGAAATCATCACCATTGTCATCACCAACGCTCCTCTCGTCAGGAGAGGGAATCTCCATCAACATCTTCACCAGCACCATCTCATATCCAAACCCTAGTTCATCTCTTATATCAAATTCTTGTCTCCAAGTTCGGGATTGGTGCTAGTAGGTTGCTAGTAGTGTTGATTACTCCTTGTAGTTGATGCTAGTTAGTTTATTTGGTGGAAGATCATATGTTCAGATCCTTTATGCATATTATTACCCCTCTGATTATGAACATGAATATGCTTTGTGAGTAGTTACGTTTGTTCCTGAGGACAAGGGAGAAGTCTTGCTATTAGTAGTCATGTGAATTTGGTATTCGTTCGATATTTTGATAAGATGTATGTTGTCTAGCCTCTAGTGGTATTATGTGAACGTCGACTACATAACACTTCACCATTATTTGGGCCTAGAGGAAGGCATTAGGAAGTAATAAGTAGATGATGGGTTGCTAGAGTGACAGAAGCTTAAACCCTAGTTTATGCGTTGCTTCGTAAGGGGCTGATTTGGATCCATATGTTTCATGCTATGGTTAGGTTTACCTTAATACCTTTGTTGTAGTTGCGGATGCTTGCAATAGAGGTTAATCATAAGTGGAATGCTTGTTCATGTAAGAACAGCACCCAAGCACCGGTCCACCCACATATCAAATTATCAAAGTACCGAACGCGAATCATATGAGCGTGATGAAAACTAGCTTGATGATATTCCCATGTGTCATCGGGAGCGCTTTTCCTATTATAAGAGTTTGTCCAGGCTTGTCCTTTGCTACATAAAGGATTGGGCCACCTTGCTGCACTTTATTTACTTTTGTTACTTGTTGCTCGTTACACTTTATCTTATCACAAAACTATCTGTTACCACTCATTTCAATACTTGCAGAGAATACCTTGCTGAAAACCGCTTATCATTTCCTTCTGCTCCTCGTTGGGTTCGACACTCTTACTTATCGAAAGGACTACGATAGATCCCCTATACTTGTGGGTCATCAGACAACACTTGTTCCAAAATGATTTTCCTTATTGTTAATGTGTACGCCTTCGCAAATCGGGCAGAAAAATTACCACAACATGTTGGTGCCATGTCATGACACCATGCCAAGTTTCATGACTTTCATGCGTGTTTAGGATTTACAGGAATTAAAACCCCAAGTTTAATAATCTTTCCGGTCGAGCAACGACACCCAGATGTTTGAATTTCATTCTATTTCTTGCATGGGACTAGAAATTCACCCAAGGACACACATGTGATGTTTCAACCAACTTTGGTGTACTGGAGCATGTGCTTGTAATTCAAATTTGAATTATGCACATTAAATGCCTGGAAATTCAATTAATGTATAAAAAGGGCAAACAAACCCGAAATAATTCTAAAATTTAGCACGATACTTCTAGCTATTTGGTCTAATCTGCCTGTGTAAAAAAATTAAGGCGTGAGAAGGCAGTGTACGTATGCCGTTTCGCACACGGAGGTGACACGTTCCCTCTCGGAACCAGGAACCTTCTTGAGAGAAGCTCTGGTTTGTAAGAACCTTATACCAAAGCTTGTCCCAATTCGATAAAAAAATTACCGCAACATGTTGGTGTCATGTCAAGACACCATGCCAAGTTTCATGATTTTCATGCATGTTTTGGATTTACATGAATTAAAAAACCAAGTTTCTCAATCTTTCCGGCCAGGCCACGACGCCTAGATGTTTGAATTTCATTCCCATTTCTTGCATGGGACCTAGAAATTCACCCAAGGACACACATGTCATTTTTCAACCAACTTGGGTGCACTGGAGCATGTGCTTGTATTTCATATTTCAATTATGCACATTAAATGCCCGGAAATTTAATTAATGTATAAAAAGGCCAAACAAACCTGGAATAATTCCAAAATTTAGCGCGATACTTCTTTTTGGTCTAATTTGCCTATGTAAAAACATTAAGGCAGGAGAAGGCAGTGTACGTATGTTGTTTCGCATATGGAGGTGACACGTTCCCTATCGGAACCACGAGCCTTCTTGAGAGAAGCTCCGGTTTGCAAGAAGCTTATACCAAAGCTTATTCCAATTCGGCCAAAAAATTTACCGCAGCATGTTGGTGCCTTGTCATGACACCTTGCCAAATTTCATGATTTTCAGGCGTGTTTTGGATTTACATGAATTAAAAAACCAACTTTCTCAATCTTTCCAGCCGAGCCACGACGCCCAGATGTTTGAATTTCATTTCCATTTCTTGCATGAGACCTAGAAATTCACCCAAGGACACATATGTGATTTTTCAACCAACTTTGGTGCACTGGAGCATGTGCTTGTAGTTCAAATTTGAATTATGCACATTAAATGCCCAGAAATTCAATTAATGTATCAAAAGTCCAAACAAACCTGAAATAATTCCAAATTTTAGCATGATACTTCTATTTGGTCTAATCTGCCTGTGTAAAAAAAATTAAGGCGGGAGAAGGCACTGTACGTATGTCGTTTCGCGCATGGAGGTGACACGTTCCCTCTCGGAACCACGTGCCTTCTTGAGAGAAGCTCTGGTTTGCAAGAAGCTTATACCAAAGCTTGTCCCAATTCGGCCAAAAAAATTAGCGCAGCATGTTGGTGCCATGTCAAGACACCATGCCAAGTTTCATTATTTTCAGGCATGTTTTGGATCTACATGAATTAAAAACCAAGTTTCTCAATCTTTCAGGCCGAGCCACGACGCCCAGATTTTTGAATTTCATTCCCATTTCTTGCATGGGACCTAGAAATTCACCCAAGGACACACAAGTGATTTTTCAACCAACTTTTCTGCATTGGAGCATGTGCTTGTAGTTCAAATTTGAATTATGCACAGTAAATGACTAGAAATTCAATTAATGTATAAGAAAGTACAAACGAACCCAGAATAATTCCAAATTTTAACACGAAACTCATATAGTTCTATGTTACCTCTGAAAAAACAAGGGGGGGAGGCAGCGTATATCATTTTGAACACAAAGGTGACACGTCCCCCCTCGGGAACCATGAGTCTTCTCGAGAGAAGCTCCAGCTTGTAAGAAGCTTATACGAAAAACTTGTCCAAATACGGACAATTTTTTTACCACAGCATGTTGGTGCCATGAAATGACACCATGCCAAGTTTCATGATTTCAGGCGAGTTTTGCATTTCTAGGAATTTAAAAACCAAGTTTCTCAATGTTCCCGGCCGAGCCACGACGTCCAGATGTTTGTATTTCATTCCTATTTATTGCATGAGACCTATAAATTCACCCAAACACACACACGTGATTTTTCAACAAACTTTGGTGCATTGGAGCATGTGCTTGTAGTTCAAATTTGAATTATGCACATTAAATGCCGAGCAATTAATGCATAAAAATGCCAAACAAATCCGGAATGATTCCAAATTTAAACACGACAGTCATCTAGTTGCATGTTCATTATACATAAATGTTCTAGCAATTCAAACACCATCCTTTCCCTCCGTAACACCATTTTGACTTTCAAAACATAATGAAAAAATCAGGTATACCACAAACAGTTTACTAGAAAGAATCGTGTGGGATGCGATATAAAATATCTTGGCGCACCATCTTGTCTGGCTTACGTAGGAAGCTTCATCGTCTACAGTCCACTGCCCCCGATTGAACCACACTTGCGCGCCAGTTTCTCGCGGCACCGAGCGAAATTTTTCTACCACCTGGAAATATCTAGCTCCCCGCACCCTCCCTCCCACCAAAAGACACATTTCCACTGTTCCTCCTTGCTTTCTAAGTTCAAACCTTCACTGCTTCTTACTGGCAGCTTAGCCTCCTCACCGATGACCCTTCTTCTTGCAGCGCCGCCTCCTTGCCAGCTACCATTCTTCTTGCAGCGCCGCCTCCTCGCCGGCGACCCTTCTTCTTGCAGCGCCGCCTCCTCACCGGCAACCCTTCTTCTTGCTGTGTGGCCTCCTCGCCACCGACCCTTCTTCTTGCTGCACGACCTCATCGATATGGTCAGGTAATCTACACCCACCCACACCATCCTCCTCCTTTCCCGTCCCACATGCCCCGACCGACGCCGCGACACCTTCCGCTGAAATCACTCCCCCTCCTCCAATTATAAGCGCTGCCCACAGGCATTTTGCACACAGTATAATGTGGAGCTCGGTAGCATCTGGCAGCGGAGAAGCAAATCACGGCCGCACGCGTGCACGAGGTTGCTATGGTAGCCATGTGTGTCGACCGCCATATCATGGAGGAGCACCTCGTCTTCGAGGCCACTGTCGACACCACCACGTGGTTGTATACTTTAAAATACAGTTCGTGTTGTTTTCTCGAGGCCACCGCTAGTGATTTTTCCTCTGTAATGTTAATATGCAATCTGATGTTCAGTTAACAGTTTGGTCCTCTGAAATGTAATGTTCAGTTAACACTCTGGTCCTCTGAAATGTAATGTTCAGTTAAAAGTTTGGTCCAACAAATGCTACATTTTGTAGTATTGTTCTCAAGCATTCTTTGTTTTGTTAATTGTATTATCTTCTAGTACATGTTTCTATTCTGCAATATCATGCTCAATTAACTATTTTTGTTCATTTGGTCTGCTGTCCATTTAACTGTTTGGTTCAGTTCTGTAATTTGATTTTCATTTGTTGTGGGTACAATTTTTTATTGTTATGCATGTGAAATAAACCGAATTTGGATGTACTCAATACATATTCTACTGATAGTATGGCAACTTTGAGTTCACCCGATCAAGATCTTCCTTATGTGTGTTGCAGGGAAACAATGGGAGACACTGCGGTTTTCGATCGAGGTTTGTTCAAGCATGGTCCTTCGGCTAATAGCACATTATTGTCCAGTTGCGGGAATCATTCTAATATTAGGTTTCTTAAAATTTGGTCTTGCACATGTAGGTCCTACTGTCAGAAGCTTAGACCCACTGTTCGACCCATTTTGCATATGGGGAAATGAGATGTTCATGAATATTATTCAAATCAAGAAACTCAGAAAGATTGTTAGGATGAAGAAACTTGCAACGAATAACAGCAAGATCTTTGTTTGCACAATGAAGAAGACATCAGTCAACTATAGGATGGTACTAACTCTTACCTTGTTTGTACCCCTTGCGCCATTTCAAAATTTATAACAGCGATTTATGCATATCTTTGTTTTTGGTGCTTTTCAAAGCAGTTCACCGATGATTACCTCTCAGACCTCCTGCATGGTCAAGAGGCGAGGAAGGTATTCATTCAACACCCATGGTACAATATTGAAGTCTTGCTGAAGAGGACTAAGGTTGGGTGGGCAATTATCCATAGCCACTAGCCTAAAGTTCCAAGGACATTCAACATCACTGAAGGCTCAATATTTGCCTTCCGCTTCTTCAGTCTCCCAGATGAGATTCATCTATCTATTTACCGTGTATGAAGCTACTTTCCAAAGGTTTTTGATGTTGCATGTGAAACTTGGTGCTGTTGTGTAATGGCGTAACTGAGTTTCGAAGCTATCTGATGTAATTCGATTATGAAATCCTGGTTGCTGTTATACGGATATGAAATATCTAGTCTGTTTTATAAGAAATATCAATTTGATTAGTACATGGATTATCAATAACAGGCTAATTACCCTGCTTATTAGGGTTTTCTATTGCAGATGGTTACTCGGACAACACCGTGGGCGATGAACTCAAACAACCCGCACGGTTTCTAGAAAGTAGACCTATTCGATCAACTAACAATCACACACGGCTTCCGACAGAGAACTGTTTGCGTTATGCCACCTTACACGAACGTTTCCACACAAGAAATTGTGTGTGATATACGTACGAATGGAGATGTTTCTCTGGGATTCACCGTGTGGGATGTACATACGAATGGAAACAATTGGGTTTCGATGCCCCGCCAGATCGCACACGAGCTCATTTTGCCCCAGCCTGTGTGCCAGGAGGGCCTATCTCCGATGGTTTCTGGGTCATATGGGAAGGACCCCCTATCGCCCACACTCACTTGGCGATGGTTCCAAATGTTGTCGCGAAAAGGGGTTAAAAACCGTTTGTATAGCAGGTCTCTGCCCCAGTGTAACTCTCTTCATATGCATCAGCATGTCATAAAAGAACAATTCATGCACATCAAGTAAAGGCCAATACATAGCATAAGAAGTTTCTTGCAATTTTATCATGTTGGAAACATATAGAGGTTGAGTTGTAGTTCCTCTCTCATCATAGTTGCAAGTAGGAGCAATAAGCACATGCATATTATATTCATCAAAATAATCATGTGTAGTGGTAACACACAGCCCATCAATATAATCCTTAATAAGAGCAAACTTCTCCGATATAGTGTAGTTGGGACAATTCAAAAGATAATAGGACTATCTTGTGTGGGTACAATAGCAACAATTTCATTCTTAACATAAGGAACTATAGCAAGTTCATCTCCATAAGAATAATTCATATTGGCATCATGGCCACAAATAATAGCAAGCATCAAGTTCATCAAAAAGCGATATTCAAAAGACTCAATGGGATCATAGCATTCATCCTTCGGTAAGAACGAAGGGAAATTAAACAATGTATGAGTTGAAGGGTTACTCTCATTAAAAGGTGGGTACGAGTAGCTAATCCGCTCTTTCTCCTTTTGTTCTTCACTCTCCTCGTCATCTTTTTCATCCAATGAGCTCACAGTTTCATCAATTTATTCTTCCATACACTCCTGCAAAATATTATCTCTTCTTGGACAGCGGAGACTTTCTCAATAAATACATCATTATCGGAATTGTATTTATAATTCTCATAGCAATATTTAAGTATACCAAAATTTTTAGGTCTATAAACAGCATCATCATAATCTTCATACTTTTCAAACATAGATTCAATTTCATAAGCACTCTTAAATGCAACAAATTCTTCTATTCGTTCCACATCATAGTAATCATATCTACCATTACCATAAGAAGCCACAAGGTTTCATTATCATTAAATTTGCATGAAAAGGGGAGGTGTGGAGCCTTCATCCTAGAGCAACACGTATAATCATATCTCAAGCATAGGTCCCAAGCGTACCAATGTAACATATGAATTTGATCCCATAACAGTTTACCTTTATGAGTCAAGCGGTAATCCCTAAATTATTCATGTTGATCCAACGTGTCTCACATTATCAAGTTGAATGGGGTTTTCTCAGGATTATCGAAGTAGTGTTTAATATTTTTCAGATAGAGAGCATCGAGGGTTTTAGGAGGTTTCCCATCTCCATGAGTAGCAAGTCAAACTAATTTTTTTGGTATTTCATGTTCCATATCCATAACTAAAGATAGACAAAAATTTAGAACACAAAATAAAAACTACTTAGTGATAAAGCAAACAAGCAGACACGAGAATAGTCACCCCACGCTATTGCTCCCTAGCAACGGCACTAGAAAAAGGTCTTGATAACCCACAAGTATAGGGGATCATTTTTAGCCTTTTTTGATAAATAAGAGTGTCGAACCCAACAAGGAGCTAAATGTATAAAAATATTCCCTCAAGTTCTATCGACCACTGATACAACTCTATGCACACTTTAATGTTTGCTTTACCTAGAACAAGTATGAAACTAATTTGTAGGTGTGATATTAGAAATACTTTGCAAGAATAAAACTACGAGTACTTTGTGAGATAATAAAAGTTAGTTGTTTAGTAAATAGCTTTTTGTCACACAAGAAAGTTATTTGTCCCTGGGTGATCGATAACTAGACCGGTGATCATTGTTGCAATTTTATATGAGGGAGAGGCATGAGCTAACATACTTTTCGTACTTGGATCATCTGCACTTATGCTTGGAACTATAGCAAGCATCCGCAACTACTAAAGATCTTTAAGGTAAAACCCAACCATAGCGTGAAGTATCAAGTCATCTTTATCCCGTACGCAACAACCCCCTTACTCGGGTCTGTGTGCTTTTGTCACTCACGCCACCCACCATATGAGAATCATGAATGTATTACAACACCCTCCAGCAGGCATCCCTCACATTTGTGTGACACAGAGGGCACCATAGGACAGCACCAAAATGAAATATACAACACAAACCAATCATGATCATCTATCAACCCATAGGACAAAACAGATCTACTCAAATATCATATGATAGCCACATATCATTGAGAAATAATATATAGCATTGAGCACCATGTTTAAGTAGAGATTACAGCAAGGAAAAGAGGTGTTGCACCGCTGCATAGAGGGGGAGAGAGTTGGTGTTGACGGCGGCGAAGTTGTTGGTGTAGGTCTCCGTCACGATCCTAGCCCTGGCGGCGCTCCGGTGCCACTTGAAGAGAGGGGGAGAGAGCCCCCCTACTTCTTCTTCCTTGGCCTCCCCCTAGATGGGAGGAGGATTTCCCCTCTGGTCCATGGCCTACATGGCGGCGAAGGGGCAGGAGCCCCTACAAGATTGGATCTCCCTCTTTGTTCTCTTATGTTTCGTGTTCCTGGCTTCTGGCCAAGAACCGTTTCTTATATTCCCGGAGATCCGTAACTCCAACCGTGCTAAGATTTTAACATGATTTTTTCGGATATAAGCTTCCTTGCGACAGAAGTAGAGTAGCAACAGCCTTACAAGGAGGCCACTGATGCGGCTTGAACTACGTTGGTATTTCCCCAAAGAGGAAGGGATGATGCAGCACAACTACAGTAGGTATTTCCCTCTGTGATGAGACCAAGGTTATCGAACCAGTAGGAGAACCACGCAACACTAGTAAACAGTACCTGCAGATAAAGAACAAATACTTGCAACCCGACGTGTTAAAGGGGTTGTCAATCCCTTTCGGGTAACGCTGCAAGAAGTTGTGGAGTTGTCGAGATAAAATTGTAGTAGATTGATAGATTCAAATAAAAGAAAATAAAATTCAACGATGTATTTTTGGGTTTTTTGTTAATATAGATCTAAAAAGAAAAGTTGCAAATAAATAAAAAAGGCAAATAGCAAAATATATCTGAAAATATATGGTGGGAAAATAGACACGGGGACCATAGATTTCACTACTGGCTTCTCTCGGGAAAAATATCATGCGGTGAGTAAATAAATTACTATTGGGCAATTAATAGAACTTCAAATAATTATGACAATATCCAGGCAATGATCATTATATAGGCATCACGTCCAAGATTAGTAGACCGACTCCTGCCGGCATCTACTACTATTACTCCACACATGGACCGCTATCCAGGAGGCATCTAGTGTATTAAGTTCATGGGAAAATTGAGTAATGCAATAAGAACGATGACATGATGTAGACAAGATCTATTCATGTAGGAATATACCCCATCTTGTTATCCTTAATAGCAACAATACATACATGTCATTTCCCCTTCTGTCACTTGGATTGAGCACCGTAAGATCGAACCCATCAAAAAGCACCTCTTCCCATGGCAAGAAAATCAATCTAGTCAGCCTAACTAAACCAAATATTCAAACAAGAAATACGAGGTTGTAACTAATCATGCATATAAGAGATCAAAGACTCAAATAACTTCCATGGATAAAAACATAGATCTGATCATAAACTCAAAGTTCATCGGATCCCAACAAACACACCGCAAAAAGAATTACATCAAATAGATCTCCAAGAGACCATTGTATTGAGAATCAAAAGAGAGAGAGAGGAAGCCATCTAGCTACTAACTACGGACCCGTAGGTCTACAATGAACTACTCACGCATCATCGGAGAGGCACCAATGAGGATGATGAACCCCTCCATGATGGTGCCTAGATTGGATCTATGGTTTCTGGAACTTGCAGCGGCTGGAATTGTTTTTTGTCGTCTCTCCTAGGGTTTCTGGAATATTGGGGTATTTATAGAGCAAAGAGGCGGTGTGGGAGGCAGCCGGCATGGGCACAACCCACCAGGGCGCGCCTGGGCCCCCAGGCCCGCCTAGGTGGGTTGTGCTCCCCTTGGAGCTCCCCTCTGGTACTACTTTGGCCCAACATGTGTCTTCTAGTCCAAAAAAATCACCAAAAAGTTTCATTGTGTTTGGACTCTGTTTGGTATTGATTTTTCACAAGTAAAAAACAAGCAAAAAACAGCAATTGGCAGTGGGCACTATGTCAATAGGTTAGTCCCAAAAAATGATATAAATTTGCTATAAAATGATTGTAAAACATCCTAGAATTATAATATAACAGCATGGAACAATAAAAAATTATAGATACGTTGGAGACGTATCAACATCCCTAAGCTTAATTTCTAGTCATCCTCGTGTAGGTAAATGAGAAAAACAGAGTTTTGGATGTGGAATGTTGCCTAACATTTTCATCACATAATATTTTCATTGTAGCATGGACATTTGGACTTTTATATGACTCAAAGCAATAGTCTAGTTTTGACATGAAGATTTGAATACTCAAGCATATCAACAAGCAACCATGTCTTCAAAAAATATCAATGCTAAAGCAAGTTATCCCTAGCCCATTATGCTCAATCATTGATCCATTCATGAAACACACTCGCATATTAGCTACACCCAATGCTCAAGTACGATCATAGTGCCCCTTAGTTGGTGCTTTATAAGACAAGATGGAGACTCAAATGAAAATAAAAATTGCATAAAGTAAATAGAAAGGCCCTTCGCAGAGGGAAGTAGAGATTTGTAGAGATGGTAGATCTCAAAGCGAAAAAGATAGTGATAAAACATTTTGGGTGGCATGCTTTTCCTGTCAACAAAAACGATCGAGTAGTTCCCAATACTTTCCATGCTAGATATATCATAGGCGGTTCCCAAACAGAAAATAAAGTTTGTTCCTTTTTCCACCATACTTTCACATTCCACAGTTAACCAAATCCACAGGTGCCGTCCATACCAACACTTTCCAAGGAATTTATTATTTGACAACATAAAGTAAATTCATTTTTCATTTCGGGACTGGGCATCCCTAATACCTTTGTCGTGCTCTCGTGCAATGACAAGTGAATAAATACTCATCTTGAGAATAACACATCTAGGATGGAAAAATATCACCCACTCCCTATCGTTTCATGAGCGGTACGAGTACACAAAAAGGAAATTTATTTTGAATTTAGAGATGGCGCATACAAATTTGCTTAGAATGGCACAGAAATACCGCATATAGGTAGGTAAGAGGACTCATATGGCAAACTGGGTTTAAGGATTTGGATGCACAAGTAGTGATCATACTTAGCGCAAGTGAAGGCTAGCAAAAGATTGGAAAGCATCTGACCAAGAAACGAAGAATCACATAAGCAAGCATTAATCATAACTAACACCGAATAATGCACCACAAGTAGGATGTAATTTCATTGCATAACTATTAACTTTTGTGCTTGCATAGGGAATCACAAACCTTAACCATAATATTCTTACTAAAACATAATTACTCATTAACATGACTCATATATTATATCATCATATCACAAAACTATTACAAAGAATCAAGTTTATTTTGTCCAATGATCTTCATAAAGTTTTTATTATATCCCTCTTGGGTATCTATCACTTTGGGACTAATTTCATATGTTGCTTTTGATAGCTCAAACAAATCTAAGTGAAGAACATGAGCATAAAATTTTTCTTCTCTCAAAATAATTTAAGTAAAGCAAGAGAGAATTTGTTAAAAAAATAATAACTCTCAAATAAATCTAAGTGAAGCATGAGAGCATTTCTTCAAAAATAATAAAGAACACCTTGCTCAATAAACATATAAGTGAAGCACTGGAGCAATTCCATAGCTCAAAAAGATTTAAGTGAAGCACAGAGAGCAATTCTAACAAGTTATAGCATAATTTTGGCTCCCTCAAATAGGGTGTGTCCAGCAAGGATAGATGACACAAAATAAAGAGCAAAAAAAGCAAAGACTCATATCATACAATACGCTCCAAGCAAAACTTATGATATGTGACAAATAAAAATATAGGTCCAAGTAAAATATTGATGGTCGTTAGAAGAAAGAGGGGATGCCACTCGGGCATCCCCAAACTTAGTTACTTGCTTCTATTTTAGATAATAGCTTGGGAAGCCTTGGGGCATCCCCAAGCTTAGGCTCTTCTTACTCCTTATTCCTTCATCCATCGTGATCTTACCCAAAACTTGAAAACTTCAATCACACAAAACTCAACAAAACCTTCGTGAGTTCCGTTAGTATCACAAAGCAAATTCACTACTCTAAGAACTGTTGAAAACCCATTCATATTTTATTTTTGCATTATATCTACTTTATTCCAACTTTTCTATGGCTCATACCCTCCAATACAAACCATATATTCATCAAAATAAGCACACAACGCAAAGAAAATAGAATCTGTCAAAAACAGAACAATCTGTAGCAATCTGAAAACTTCATATACTTCTGTAACTCCAAAAATTCTGAGAAATTACGACAACATGGGAAATTTATATATAAATCCTGTGTAAAAAATCATAGAAAAAGAATGTTTCTGTGATTTATGAAAATTATTTCACTGGGCGAAAAAGTTTTTGTTTTCCAACAAGATCAAATCAACTATCACCCAACATGATCCCAAAGGCTTTGTTTGGCACAAACACTAACTAAAACATAAAAAACGCAATCATAACAGAGTCATATTTTGCAAACACTCAAGAACATAAAGAAAAAGACAAAAAGAAATTTTATTCATTGGGTTGCCTCCCAACAAGCGCTATCGTTTTAGGCCCCTAGCTAGGCATAATGCAAAGATATAAGTATTGCCATCTTTGTTTTTAGATCCATAAGATTCCCTCATGATTGATTCGTATGGTGGCTTAATTCTTGTTCTAGGGAAGTGTTCAATACCCTTCCTTAGTGGAAATTGAAATTTAATATTGCCTTCTCTCATATCAATCACAACACCGATAGTATGTAAAAACGATCTACCAAGAATAATTCGACAACGCGGATTGCAATAAATATCAAGAACAATAAAATCTATGGGCACATAATTCCTATTTGCAAGAATAAGAACATCATTAATTCTTACCATAGGTTTTTTAATAGTAGAATCCACTAAGTGCAAATTTAGAGAACATTCTTCAATATCGGTAAGACCAAGCACATCACATGAAGATTTTGGAATTGTAGAAACACTAGCATCCAAGTCACATAAAGCAAAATACTCATAATTTTTAATCTTGACTGTGATAGTAGGTTCCCATTCATCATGTAATTTTCTAGGAATTGAGATCTCTAATTCCAACTTTTCTTCCAAAGCTTTCATCATAGCATCAACAATATGTTTAGTAATAGCTTTATTTTGTTCATAAGCATGGGGTCAATTAATCATGGATTTCAACAAGGAAATACAATCAATCAAAGAGCAACTATCATAATTAAAGTCCTTGTAATCCAAAAGTGTGGGCACATCACTAGTTAAAGTTTCGACCTCTCCAAACCCACTTTTATCTATTTTCTCAACAAGATTTTCACCCTCCAAATTATCGGGACGCCTTCTAGCTAAACTTGACTCTTCTTCAGTCCCTTTATCATCAATCTTAATTTTACTACACAAAGAATCAATAGAAGAAACACCAATCATTTTAAGATCTTCATCATTTTTATGAAAGCAATTACTAGAAAACATGTTTTCCAAAAATTCACTTTTAGCTCTAAGCATAGCGGTTCTTTTCTTACTTTCATCCATAGAAACATATAAAGCTTTAATTGGTTCCTCAACCTTGGGCATAAAAAATCATCTTGGGATTTTCTACATCATGTGAAATTCTATGGATGCTTCTAGACATATCATCAATCTTATTCAACTTTTTTCTATTGTAGCATTGAAAACTTTTTAGTATTGATAAATTCTTTAATATTATTCTCAAGATCAGAGGTGTTCCTATTATTATTATAAGAAGGATTACCATAGGAATTACCATAATTATTAGAGGAATTACTAGGAAAAGGCCTAGGATTAAAATTACAACTATAGGTATTGTTATTGAAATTGTTTCGCGAGATAAAATTCACATCTACGACATCACTATTTTTCTTAATCAAAGTACACAAAGGCACATAATTAAAGTCAACAGGAGCACTTTTTTAGCAACCAATTTCATAAGAGCATCAACTTTTTCACTCAAAGAATTTATTTCTTCAACCGAATTAACCTTTTTACTAGTAGGAGCTTTTTCTGTATGCCATTGTGAATAATTTGCCATAATACTGTCTAGAAATTTAGTAGCTTCACCCAAAGAAATTTCCATAAAAATACCACCCGTGGCGGAATCTGACAGATTTCTAGAAACAAAATTCAGTCCGGCATAAAAAATTTGTATGAACATCCAAAGATTTAAACGATGAGTAGGAAACTTTCTTAGCATCAATTTCATTCTTTCCCAAGATTGCGCAACATGTTCATGCTCAAGTTGCTTAAAATTCATGATTTGTGTCCTAAAGGAAATAATTTTCACGGGCGGAAAATACTCAGTAATAAAAGCATCCTTGCACTTATCCCAAGAATCAATACTATTGCGAGGAAAAGAAGAAAACCAAATTTTGGTACGATCTCGCAAAGAAAACAGGAATAATTTCAACTTCACAATATCATTATTCGCATCTTTTTCATTTTGCATATTTCATAATTCCACGAATGTGTTAAGATGGGATGCGACATCGTCATTAGGAGTACCGGAAAATTGATCTTTCATAACAAGATTCAACAAAGCGGCATTAATATCACAAGACTCGTCACTAGTGGTGGGAGGAGCAATCGGAAATCATTGTTGTTGGTATTAGAGAAATCACACAACTTGATGTTCTCTTGAGTCTTCGTGACTACGCAACAAGGTTGCACTCAAAAACAGGTCTGATGAGAAAACGACGAACGGAAAAGAGGGTGAATAAAACGGCATTTTTTTGTGCAGTGGGGGAGAGGAAAACGATAGGCAAATAGAAAATAATGTAAATTGCAAGGAGATGAGATTTGTGATTAGGAACCTGGTAGATGTTGATGATGTCTCCCCGGCAGCGGTGCCAAAAATTCCTTTTGATGCGGCTTGAACTACGTCGTATTTCCCCAAAGAGGAAGGGATGATGCAGCACAGCTATGGTAGGTATTTCCCTCAGTGATGAGTCCAAGGTAATCGAACCAGTAGTAGAATGACGCAACACTACGTAAATGGTACCTGCACACAAAGAACAAATACTTGCAACCCGACGTGTTAATAGGGTTGTCAATCCCTTTTGGGTAACGGTGCCAGAAATTGTCAAGTTGACAAGATAAAATTGTATTAGATTGATAGATGCAAATAAAAGCAAATAAAATTTAGCGAGGTATTTTTGGGTTTTTGATAATGTAGATCTAAAAATAAAATTTGCAAATAAATAAAAAGGAAAATAGCAAAATATATCTAAAAATATATGATGAGAAAATAGACCTGAGGGCCATATATTTCACTACTGGCTTCTCTCGAGAAAAATAGCAAATGGTGGGAAAACAATTACTGTTGGGCAATTGATAGTACTTCAAATAATCATGACGAGATCTAGGCAATGATCATTATATAGGCATCATGTCCAAGATTAGTAGATCGACTCCTGCTTGCATCTACTACTATTACTCCACACATCGACTGTTATCCAGCATGCATCTTGTGTATTAAGTTCATGGAAAAACGGAGTAATGCAGTAAGAACAATGACATGATGTAGACAAGATCTATTCATGTAGGAATAGACTCCATCTTGTTATCCTTAATAGCAACGATACATACGTGTCATTTCCCCTTCTGTCACTGGGATTGAGCACCGTAAGATTGAACCCATCACAAAGCACCTCTTCCCATGGCAAAAAAAACAATCTAGTCGGCCTAACTAAACAAAAGATTCCGAGAAGAAATACGAGGCTATAATCAATCATGCATATAAGAGATCAAAGAAGACTCAAATAATTTTCATAGATAAAAACATAGATCTGATCATAAACTCAAAGTTCATCGGATCCAAACAAGCACGCCGCCAAAAGACTTACATCATATGGATCTCCAAGAGACCATTGTATTGATAATCAAGAGAGAGAGAGAGAGGAAGCCATCTTAGCTACTAACTATGGACCCGTAGGTCTACAAAGAACTACTCACGCATCATCAAAGAGGCACCAATGAGTATGATGAACCCCTCCGAGATGGTGTCTATATTGGTGTTGGAAATATGCCCTAGAGGCAATAATAAAATGGTTATTATTATATTTCTTTGTTCATGATAATTGTCTTTTATTCATGCTATAATTGTGTTATCCGTAAATCGTAATACATGTGTGAATACATAGACCACAACACGTCCCTAGTAAGCCTCTAGTTAACTAGCTCGTTGATCAACAGATAGTCATGGTTTCCTGACTATGGGCATTGGATGTCGTTGATAACGGGATCACATCATTAGGAGAATGATGTGATGGACAAGACCCAATCCTAAGAGTAGCACAAAGATCGTGCAGTTCGTTTTGCTAGAGCTTTTCCAAATGTCAAGTATCATTTCCTTAGACCATGAGATTGTGCAACTCCCGGATACCGTAGGAGTGCTTTGGGTGTGCCAAACGTCACAACGTAACTGGGTGACTATAAAGGTGCACTACGGGTATCTCCGAAAGTGTCTGTTGGGTTGGCACGAATCGAGACTGGGATTTGTCACTCCGTATGACGGAGTGGTATCTCTGGGCCCACTCGGTAATGCATGATCATAATGAGCTCAATGTGACCAAGTGTATGGTCACGGGATCATGCATTACGGTACGAGTAAAGTGACTTGCCGGTAACGAGATTAAACAAGGTATTGGGATACCGACGATCGAATCTCGGGCAAGTAACATACCAATTGACAAATGGAATTGTATATGGGGTTGCTTGAATCCTCGACATCGTGGTTCATCTGATGAGATAATCGAGGAGCATGTGGGAGCCAACATGGGTATCCAGATCCCGCTGTTAGTTATTGACCGGAGAGGCGTCTCGGTCATGTATGCATGTCTCCCGAACCCGTAGGGTCTACACACTTAAGGTTCGGTGATGGTAGGGTTGTAGAGATATGAGTATGCAGTAACCCAAAAGTTGTTCGGAGTCCCGGATGAGATCCCAGATGTCACGAGGAGTTCCGGAATGGTCCGGAGGTAAAGAATTATATCTAGGAAGTCAAGTTTCGGCCATCGGGAAAGTTTCGGGGGTCACCGGTATTGTACCGGGACCACCGAAAGGGTCCCAGGAGTCCACCGGGTGGGGCCACCTATCCCGGAGGGCCCCATGGGCTGAAGTGGGAGGGGAAGCAGCCCCTAGTGGGCTGGTGCGCCCCCCTTCCCCCCCCTGTGCCTAGAGTTGGAAACCCTAGGGGTGGGGGCGCCTCCACTTGGCTTGGGGGCAAGCCACCCCCCTTGGCCGCCGCCCCCCCTTGAGATTGGATCTCCCAGGGCTGGCGCCCACCCCCCTAGGGGGCCTATATAAAGAGGGGGGAGGGGGCAGCCGCACCCATGCTCTTGGCGCCTTCCTCTCCCCACGCACCACCTCTCCCTCTCGCTGAAGCTTGGCGAAGCCCTACCGAGATCGCTGCTGCATCCACCACCACGCCGTCGTGCTGCTGGATCTCCATCAACCTCTCCTTCCCCCTTGCTGGATCAAGAAGGAGGAGACCTATTCCCCAACTGTACGTGTGTTGAATGCGGAGGTTCTGTCCGTTCAGCACTAGGATCATTGGTGATTTGGATCACGACGAGTACGACTCCCTCAACCCCGTTCTCTTGAACGCTTCCGCTCGCGATCTACAAGGGTATGTAGATGCACTCCTCTATCTCGTTGCTAGATGAACTCATATATTGATCTTGGTGAAGCGTAGAAAATTTTTATTTTCTGCAACGTTCCCCAGCAGTGGCATCATGAGCTAGGTCTATGCGTAGTTCTCTTTGCACGAGTAGAACACAATTTGTTGTGGGCGTAGATGTTGTCAACTTTCTTGCCACTACTAGTATTATTTTGCTTCAGCGATATTGTGGGATGAAGCGGCCTGGACCGACCTTACACGTACGCTTACTGAGACAGGTTCCACCGACTGACATGCACTAGTTGCATAAGGTGGCTAGCGGGTGTCTGTCTCTCCCACTTTAGTTGGAGCGAATTCGATGAAAAGGGTCCGTATGAAGGGTAAATAGAAGTTGGCAAATCACGTTGTGGCTTTTACGTAGGTAAGAAAATGTTCTTGCTAGAACCCTATTGCAGCCACATAAAACATGCAACAACAATTAGAGGACGTCTAACTTGTTTTTGCAGCATATGCCTTGTGATGTGATATGGCCAAAGAAAAGTTGGGATGAATGATATATATGTGATGTATGAGATCATGTTCTTGTAATAGGAATCACGACTTGCATGTCAATGAGTATGACAACCGGCAGGAGCCATAGGAGTTGTCTTAATTATTGTATGACCTGCGTGTCAATGATTAAACGCCATGTAATTACTTTACTTTATTGCTGAACCATTAGCCATAGTAGTAGAAGTAATAGTTGGCGAGCAACTTCATGGAGACACGATGATGGAGATCATGGTGTCATGCCGGTGACGAAGATGATCATGGAGCCCCGAAGATGGAGATCAAAGGAGCTATATGATATTGGCCATATCATGTCACTATTTGATTGCATGTGATGTTTATCATGTTTTTGCATCTTGTTTACTTAGAATGATGATAGTAAATAAGATGATCCCTCATAATAATTTCAAGAAAGTGTTCCCCCTAACTGTGCGCCGTTGCGAAAGTTCGTTGTTTCGAAGCACCACGTGATGATCGGGTGTGATAGATTCTAACATTCACATACAACAGGTGTAAGACAGATTTACACATGCATAAACACTTAGGTTAACTTGACGAGCCTAGCATGTACAGACATGGCCTCGGAACACAAGAGACCGAAAGGTCGAACATGAGTCGTATGGAAGATACGATCAACATGAAGATGTTCACCGATGATGACTAGTCCGTCTCACGTGATGATCGGACACGGCCTAGTCGACCCGGATCATGTATCACTTAGATGACTAGAGGGATGTCTAATCTGAGTGGGAGTTCATTAAATAATTTGATTAGATGAACTTAATTATCATGAACTTAGTCTAAAAACCTTTGCAAAAATGTCTTGTAGATCAAATGGCCAACGCTCATGTCCACCTCAACTTCAACGCGTTCCTAGAGAAAACCAAGCTGAAAGATGATGGCAGCAACTATACGGACTAGGTCCGGAACCTGAGGATCATCCTCATAGCTGCAAAGAAAGATTACATCTTAGAAGCACCACTAGGTGAAGCTCCCATCCCAGAGAACCAAGACGTTATGAACGCTTGGCAGTCTCGTGCTGATGATTACTCCCTCTTTCAGTGCGGCATGCTTTACAGCTTAGAACCGGGGCTCCAAAAGCGTTTTGAGCAACACGGAGCATATGAGATGTTCGAAGAGCTGAAAATGGTTTTCCAAGCTCATGCCCGGGTCAGGAGATATGAAGTCTCCGACAAATTCTTCAGTTGTAAGATGGAGGAAAATAGTTCTGTCAGTGAGCACATACTCAAAATGTCTGGGTTGCACAACCACTTGACTCAGCTGGGAGTTAATCTCCCAGATGACGCGGTTATTGACAGATTCCTTCAGTCGCTTCCACCGAGCTACAAGAGCTTTGTGATGAACTTCAATATGCAGGGGATGGAAAAGACCATTCCTGAAGTATATTCAATGCTGAAATCAGCAGAGGTAGAGATCAAAAAGGAACATCAAGTGTTGATGGTGAATAAAACCACTAAGTCCAAGAAAGGCAAGGGTAAGAAGAACTTCAAGAAGGACGGCAAGGGAGTTACCGCGCTCGGTAAGCCAGTTGCCGAGAAGAAGCCAAAGAATGGACCCAAGCCTGAGACTGAGTGCTTTTATTACAAGGGAAGCGGACACACGAAGCGGAACTTCCCCAAATACTTAGCGGACAAGAAGGCCGGCAACACCAAAGGTATATGTGATATACATGTAATTGATGTGTACCTTACCAGTACTCGTAGTAGCTCCTGGGTATTTGATACCGGTGCGGTTGCTCATATTTGTAACTCAAAGCAGGAGCTGCGGAATAAGCGGAGACTGGAGAAGGACGAGGTGACGATGCGCATCGGGAATGGTTCCAAGGTCGATGTGATCGCCGTCGGCATGCTACCTCTACATTTACCTACGGGGTTAATTTTGAACCTCAATAATTGTTATTTAATGCCAGCTTTGAGCATGAACATTGTATCTGGATCTCGTTTAATACAAGATGGCTACTCATTTAAATCCGAGAATAATGGTTGTTCTATTTATATGAGAGATATGTTTTATGGTCATGCCCCGATGGTCAATGGTTTATTCTTAATGAATCTCGAACATGATGTTACACATATTCATAGTGTGAATACCAAAAGATGTAAAGTTGATAACGATAGTCCCACATACTTGTGGCACTGCCGCCTTGGTCACATTGGTGTCAAGCGCATGAAGAAGCTCCATGCTGATGGACTTTTAGATTCTCTCGATTATGAATCATTTGACACATCCGAACCATGCCTCATGGGCAAAATGACCAAGACTCCGTTCTCCGAAACAATGGAGCGAGCAACCAACTTATTGGAAATTATACATACTGATGTGTGCGGTCCAATGAGCGTTGAGGCTCGCGGACGATATCGTTATGTTCTTGCTCTCACTGACGACTTGAGTAGATATGGATATGTCTACTTGATGAAACACAAGCTTGAGACCTTTGAAAAGTTCAAGGAATTCCAGAATGAGGTAGAGAATCAACGTGACCGAAAGATAAAGTTCTTACGATCAGATCGTGGAGGAGAATATTTAGGTCACGAATTTGGTACGCACTTAAGGAAATGTGGAATCGTTTCACAACTCACACCGCCTGGAACACCTCAGCTTAACGGTGTGTTCGAACATCGTAATCGCACTTTATTGGATATGGCTATGATGTCTCTTACCAATTTACCGCTATCTTTTTGGGGATACACTCTAGAGACAGCTACATTCACTTTAAATAGGGCACCATCTAAATCCGTTGAGACGACACCGTATGAATTATGGTTTGGGAAGAAACCTAAGCTGTCATTTCTAAAAGTTTGGGGATGCGATGCTTATGTCAAGAAACTTCAACCTGAAAAGCTCAAACCCAAGTCGGAAAAATGCGTCTTCATAGGATACCCTAAGGAAACCATTGGGTATACCTTCTACCTCAGATCCGAAGTCAAGATCTTTGTTGCCAAGAACGGGTCCTTTCTGGAGAAAGAGTTTCTCTCGAGAGAAGTAAGTGGGAGGAAAGTGGAACTTGGTGAAGTACTACCTCTTGAACCGGTAAGTAGCGCAGCTCAAGAAGATGTTCCTGTGGTGCCAGCACCAACTGAAGAGGAAGTTAATGATGATGATCAAGGTACTTCGGATCAAGTTACTACTGAACTTCGTAGGTCTACAAGGACACGTTCCACACCAGAGTGGTATGGCAACCCTGTCCTGGAAATCATGTTGTTAGACAACGGGGAACCTTCGAACTATGAAGAAGCGATGGCGGGCCCAGATTCCAACAAATGGCTTGAATCCATGCAATCCGAGATAGAATCCATGTATGAAAACAAAGTATGGACTTTGATAGACTTGCCCGATGATCGGCGAGCGAAAGAAAATAAATGGATCTTTAAGAAGAAGACGGACGCGGATGGTAATGTTACCATCTATAAAGCTCGACTTGTCGCTGAGTGTTATCGGCAAGTTCAAGGGGTTGACTATGATGAGACTTTCTCTCCCGTAGCAAAGCTGAAGTCCGTCCGAATCATGTTAGAAATTGCCGCATACTATGATTATGAGATATGGCAAATGGACGTCAAAACGGCATTCCTTAACGGCTCTCTTAAGGAAGAACTGTATATGATGCAGCCGGAAGGTTTTGTCGATCCCGAGAATGCTAACAAGGTATGCAAGCTCCAGCGATCCATTTATGGGCTGGTGCAAGCATCTCAGAGTTGGAACATTCGCTTTGATGAGATGATCAAAGTGTTTGGGTTTATGCAGACTTATGGATAAGCCTGCGTTTACAAGAAAGTGAGTGGGAGCTCTGTAGCATTTCTCATATTATATGTAGATGACATACTTTTGATGGGAAATGATATAGAACTTTTGGACAGCATTAAGGCCTACTTGAATAAGTGTTTTTCAATGAAGGACCTTGGAGAAGCTGCGTACATATTAGGCATCAAGATCTATAGGGATAGATCGAGACGCCTCATAGGTCTTTCACAAAGCACATACCTTGATAAGATATTGAAGAAGTTCAATATGGATCAGTCCAAGAAAGGGTTCTTGCCTGTATTGCAAGGTGTGAGATTGCGCTCGGCTCAATGCCCGACCACGGCAGAAGATAAAGAAGAGATGAGTGTCATCCCCTATGCCTCAGCCATAGGGTCTATTATGTATGCCATGCTGTGTACCAGACCTGATGTAAACCTTGTCGTAAGTTTGGTAGGAAGGTACCAAAGTAATCCCGGCAAGGAACACTGGACAGCGGTCAAGAATATCCTGAAGTACCTGAAAAGGACAAAGGACATGTTTCTCGTCTATGGAGGTGACGAAGAGCTCGTCCTAAAGGGTTACGTCGACGCTAGCTTCGACATAGATCTGGATGACTCTAAGTCACAAACCGGATACATGTATATTTTGAATGGTGGGGCAGTAAGCTGGTGCAGATGCAAGCAAAGTGTCGTGGCAGGATCTACATGTGAAGCAGAATACATGGCAGCCTCGCAGGCAGCGCATGAAGCAACCTGGGTGAAGGAGTTCATCACCGACCTAGGAGTCATACCCAATGTGTCGGGGCCGATCGCACTCTTCTGTGACAACACTGGAGCTATTGCACTTTCCAAGGAGCCCAGGTTTCACAAGAAGACCTGGCACATCAAGCGTCGCTTCAACTCCATTCATGAAAATGTTCAAGATGGAGATATAGATATTTGTAAAGTACATACGGACCTGAATGTAGCAGATTCGTTGACTAAACCTCTCCCTAGAGCAAAACATGATCAACACCAGAACTCTATGGGTGTTCGATTCATCACAATGTAACTAGACTATTGACTCTAGTGCAAGTGGGAGACTGTTGAAAATATGCCCTAGAGGCAATAATAAAATGGTTATTATTATACTTCTTTGTTCATGATAATTGTCTTTTATTCATGCTATAATTGTGTTATCCGGAAATCATAATACATGTGTGAATACATAGACCACAACATGTCCCTAGTAAGCCTCTAGTTGACTAGCTCGTTGATCAACAGATAGTCATGGTTTTCTGACTATGGACATTGGATGTCGTTGATAATGGGATCACATCATTAGGAGAATGATGTGATGGACAAGACCCAATCCTAAGCGTAGCACAAAGATCGTGCAGTTCGTTTTGCTAGAGCTTTTCCAAGTGTCAAGTATCATTTCCTTAGACCATGAGATTGTGCAACTCTCGGATACCGTAGGAGTGCTTTGGGTGTGCCAAACGTCAAAACGCAACTGGGTGACTAAAAAGGTGCACTACGGGTATCTCCGAAAGTTTCTGTTGGGTTGGCACGAATCGAGACTGGGATTTGTCACTCTGTATGACGGAGAGGTATCTCTTGGCCCACTCGGTAATGCATCATCATAATGAGCTCAATGTGACCAAGTGTCTGGTCATGGGATCATGCATTACGGTACGAGTAAAGTGACTTGCCAGTACCGAGATTAAGCGAGGTATTGGGATACTGACGATCGAATCTCGGGCAAGTAACGTACCGATTGACAAAGGGAATTGCATACGGGGTTGCTTGAATCCTCGACATCGTGGTTCATCTGATGAGATCATCGAGGAGCATGTGGGAGCCAACATGGGTATCCAGATCCCGCTGTTGGTTATTGAACGGAGAGGCGTCTCGGTCATGTCTGCATGTCTCCCGAGCCCGTAGGGTCTACACACTTAAGGTTCGATGAAGCTAGGGTTGTAGAGATATGAGTATGCAGTAACCCGAAAGTTGTTTGGAGTCTCGGATGAGATCCCGGACATCACGAGGAGTTCTGGAATGGTCCGGAGGTAAAGAATTATATATAGAAGTCAAGTTTCGGCCATCGAGAAAGTTTTGGGGGTCACCGGTATTGTACCGGGACCACCGGAAGGGTCCCGGGGGTCCACCGGGTGGGGCCACCTATCCCGGAGGGCCCCATGGGTTGAAGTGGGAGGGGAACCAGCCCCTGGTGGGCTGGTGCGCCCCCCTTGGGCCCCCATGCGCCTTGGGTTGGAAACCCTAGGGGTGGGGGCGCCTCCACTTGGCTTGGGGGGCAAGCCACCCCCCCTCCCTTGGCCGCTGCCCCCTGGAGATTGGATCTCCCAGGGCCCCCCCCCCTAGGGGCCTATATAAAGAGGGGGAGGCCGGGCAACCGCACCCATGCTCTTGGCGCCTCCCTCTCCCCATGCACCACCTCTCCCTCTCGCTGAAGCTTGGCGAAGCCCTGCCGAGATCGCTGCTGCATCCACCACCACACCGTCGTGCTACTGGATATCCATCAAACTCTCCTTCCCCCTTGCTGGATCAAGAAGGAGGAGACGTCTTCCCCAACCGTACATTTGTTGAACATGGAGGTGATGTCCGTTCAGCACTAGGATCGTCGGTGATTTGGATCACGACGAGTACAACTCCCTCAACCCCGTTCTCTTGAACGCTTCCGCTCGCGATCTACTAGGGTATGTAGATGCACTCCTCCCTCTCTCGTTGCTAGATGAACTCATAGATTGATCTTGGTGAAGCATAGAAATTTTTTATTTTCTGCAACGTTCCCCAACAATTGGATCTGGTGTTTCTGGAACTTGCGGCTTCTGAAATTGATTTTCATCGTCTCCCCTAGGGTTTCTGGAATATTGAGGTATTTATAGAGCAAAGAGACGGTGTGGAAGGCCACCGAGGTGGGCACAACCCACCGGGGTGTGCCTGGGCCCCGAGGCACGCCTTGGTGGGTTGTGCTCCCCTCGGAGCTCCCCTCATGTGCTTTCTTGGCCCACTGGATGTCTTCTGGTCCAAAAAAATCCACAAAAAGTTTCACTGCATTTGGACTCCGTTTGGTATTGATTTCTTGCGATATAAAAAACAAGCAGAAACAGCAACTGGCACTGCGCATTATGTCAATAGGTTAGTACCAAAAATGATATAAAATGACTATAAAATGATTATAAAACATCCAAGAATGATACTATAACAGCATAGAACAATCAAAAATTATAGATACTTTGAAGACGTATCACTAGTCTACCACAGAAAGAGGTCACACAACTTACTCAGCTATGCCACAACCCATAATGGCTTGTGGCTGCACACGGAAATTTCTAGGCATGAAATATCTTATGATCCCTTTGAGCCTGGGTGGCGGACCTAGGATAATCGCACAGGTACTCCAGGATCCCCTTGGGTAAGCACTGGTTTCTCCAGATGCCCCAAACAATCCACCCAAATGTGTATTAAGGTTGCCACCTTATGTTATCCCATAATTATTATCTCTCACAACTTGCATGGATCACACATACCAATCCCCATCTATGAGCATGGCTAAGCAATATATGACATAACGAATATTCCCGGGGTGATCAAAGGTCATAGGTTCCTACCACATGAACTACATAGCACAACCACATATTCCCAATCCTACTCATGCAATCTTTGGGGGTGAAACTAATGCATAGTAAAAACTGGGTATTGAAAAGCATGATCAAAGTGTGAACTTGCCTTGCTAATGATCATTGAACTCTAAAGATTCATAGTAGCAAGCCCCGCACTCCGAATGATCTAACGAAGCAAGTATTGACACTCATAAGCAATCAAGCAAAAAGAATCAAAAGAAAACAAATAAAAGACTTCGAAAAACTCCAAAAACAACCAAATAAAGTTTCCGTATAGAATGAAATTTTAGCAGTAGCAAAAATATGTGTGTTTGGTTTTAACAGAAAGTACACTGCACAAGCTTCGATTTGCAAAAAAAATCACCCAAAATGGAGTTACGAAACTCGAGTTATGGCCTAAAGAAGTTTGAATTTAGATCTGTTTGAATTCAAATTTTAAAACTCTCAAGAATATTTTTCTTTTGGTTCTCTCGATAGAGCGGATTTTTATGAACCAGTAGGAAAAATAATCACCTAATTTGGACCTATAGATTTAAAGATATGCTAAAAGAAAATTCTGACAGAAATCTGAAATTGGAATTTTTCTAAAAAAACTAATTTCGGCCGGCAACAAGTGGTGCTCTTTGGTTGGTTGGGCGGGTGTTTGCTGCTAGTTTAGGAGAGGGTGGCCGATCTGTAAGGAAACAAAACTGAAGCGAACAGGTGCTCGTTCAATTTACACATAAGAACGTGAGGAGATGGAGGCGATCGGGCGTGGTGTTGGCGGTGGCTCCGGCGGTCGTGCGTGGCGGCGGAGGTGTCTAGGAGATACGATGGAGAGTAGCTCGTCCGGTGGAATAGTCAGAGATGACCGGAGGCGACGAACGCCGATGGAACGTAGCGGCGAAGGTCGGTGCTCCGGGTGCTCCGGTGAAGATAACGAGGTCGGGGTGGCCTCTGTAGAAGGAGAAGGATCACAAGAGCATGTCAAACGGATTCTAGGGATCAAGGGAAGTCGAAAACCGAAAGGATAAGGCTCGGGACGGCTTACCGGTGTCAGAAACTAGCGATGAACTGCAGCGTCTGCGTCCAGATTGGAACATCGAGTGCGTCGTCTAGAGGTGGTTTTGGCGAGGAATTTTCGACTGAATCAGACGAGGAGGGTCGTGGATATTTATAGGACATATTGCTTGGGCGTGGGATTGGCTAGAGATAAGATTTTCAAGAATTTGAAATGAAACGGCGTCGGGACATGTACGCGTAAGTTTATCTGTTAGTGGGAGGAAGAAGAAGAGGTGTGGGGCCCAGGCGCCAGGGGAGAGAGAGCGTTACGTGAGGGAGAGGGAGAGCGAGCGAGCGAGGGGATCGGGCGTGGTGGCGCTCGCCTCTTCTTCTTTTTTAAAACGTGGGGCGCTGGCTTGGGCGATCACTCTGGGTGCTGGCACATCGCTGCGCTGGGACTGCTAGGCTGCGCCTGGCCTGGCCGCTGCATGGGCCGGCTGGGCAGGGCGCAGGTGGCCCCTTTTTTCTACAGAAACACTAAAACACAGAAAAATACAAGTAAAATAAGTCTAAAAATTTCCAGAAAATTCACATAGTTATATGGTCTTATATATGACCGTCTGAACTTTTATCTGGCCTAAAAATGCAAATTTTTAGAAATAAACATTTTGCTATGCTAATAAAATTTGCATCAAAATAAATTGCAAATAAAACACAATAAATGTATTTAGATTTCAAATTCAATTTCCAATATTTCTTTTCTGTTTTTTTAAGAAGTCATGTTATCTTCTCTCTTTATTTTTATTTTTTTGAAATAATGGAATTGAATTTTTGGTGAAACCAAGTTTGATCCAAATTACCAAAATTTGAAATTTCAAAAATGGATTTTAGAGAAACTTCCATCTCTCTCTTTTGGTCCTTGAGTTGCTCAAAGTCCCTTGGATCTAATTCAAATAAAAAAATAATGAGGCAAAAAATGCATAAATCATGGATGCCTATGAATGATCTATTTATAAACATCCAAATTGAAAATTGAGATGTTATAGATGAAAACCCCATGTTTTTATCCTCGATGGCAACAATTCAATATGTGTTTCGCTACCCCTACTTTGTCACTGGGTGAAATCACGCAAGATTAAACCCAAAGCTAAGCACCTCTCCCATTGCAAGAAAAACCAATCTAGTTGGTCAAACAAAACCGAAAATTCGAAGAGAAATACAAACATACCAAATCATGCATATAAGAATTTAGAGAAGATTCAAATAATAATCATAGATAAACTGATCATAAATCCACAATTCATCAGATCTTGACAAACACACCACAAAAGAAGATTACGTCGGATAGATCTCCAAGAACATCGAGGAGAACATGGTATTGACAATCAAAGAGAGAGAGAAGAAGCCATCTAGCTACTAGCTATGGAAACGTATGTTTGAGGTAAACTACTCACACTTCATCGGAAGGGCAATAGAGTTGATGTAGATGCCCTCCGTGATTGAATCCCCCTCCGGCAGGATGCCGGAAAAGGACCCAAGATGGGATCTCACGGGAACAGAAGGTTGCGGTGGTGGAAAAGTGTTTTCGTGGATGCTTCTGAGGGTTTTGGGATGTATGTGAATATATAGGAGGAAGATCTAGGTCATGAGGTCACCGAGGGGCCCACAAGGTAGGGGGCGCTTGTAACGCCCCGGATACAACTTTCCATATTCGTAACTCCAGCTCTTGCCTTATCCGGAGATGCTATATGATATTTCCTCCGTGGTTGGGTTTTTGTCTGTTGTTTTGCATTTTGTTCTTGTTATGCATCTCATCTCATGGCATCATGTGCATTGCATCGGCATCGTTTTCATAAAACTTGCATCCGTTCGTGTTCCGCCGGTTCTCTCCGTTGTCCGTTCCGAGTCCGGACACACTCGCACACGCCCGTGGCACCTCCGAAATATTATTTTATAAGTGGCATAAAAATGTTCTCGGAATGGGTTGCAACTTGTCGTGCGGTCTTATTATAGTGTAGACAGGCCGCCTGCCAAGTTTCGTCCCATTCGGAGTCCGTTTGACTGCCCAACCGTTAATTATGTAACCGCGATATAGTCGGTATATTCGTCGGACGTTTCGGTCTCCGAAACTACCGCCGGGCTGCACTTCTCTTCTCTCCTCTTCACAGCCCACTAGCCCACCTACCTAACATCCCTCCGCTCCGGACCGCCAGATCGAGATCCGAGGGTCCGAAACCCCTCCAAAAACCCCCCAAACCCTAGCCTCTTCCATATATATAAACCCCCCATGCCATTTTTGGTCTAACCCTAGTCTAAACCCT